>NC_089874.1:97025000-97215000 GCF_040182565.1 Anser cygnoides | reverse complement strand
TATAAAATTTCCCTGTCACTATAATTTACTTTTGGCTATCTGTAGACAGCATTCAGTATGTTTTAATCACATTTTCCCTTGCACAGAATAGATGACTTTTGTGTTTAATACACACAGTTGGATTCTATCCTAGGAAACAGACAGCTAAAAGTTATATTCTGAAAAAAAAAAAAAAGTTACATACCCATCCAGCAGGTTCTGAGTCAGGAGATGTTGAGCCACTGTTTCCTCTGCCCACCCACTTTCATCTTTCTGACAACTAAGTCTGCAATATTGTAGTTTACAATCTTAGGACTTACACAGAATTTCACTTACTGTCATACTCCACACATCGAATTACCTTGTGAAGTTCTAGTGGATTTCACAGAATATTTTCATTTCAAACGTTTGTCTTTTTTTTTTTTTCTTTCTCTCTCTCTTCCTTTACCTATTTTCCAATCTTTTCATTAAAAAAACAAACAAACGACTAATTGTCATATCTTCTTATGCCTATTTAATAATGTTGTCAAATAAAACTGAACAAGTAGTTTTTATAAAATTATCATACAATCCAGGGGAATGACAGTGACACTGTTGGAGAGTACAATGTGCAGTTAAGCACTGAGGAACACTTGAGTTGAAGGAGTAGTGCCATGGGCCATTGGTTTTGGTAACAGCATAACTCAGTGAAGAAGTTCAAACTCTTTCTGTCCCCATTCCCAGAGCTCATTCCCACCCCAGAATTTGTTCTGAACCTGGACGATTTGATTTTATTTGGTTTATAATGCAGCAATAACATATTGAGATGTGAACTGGGAGAGAATGAATCATTAAAACAAATAAAAGAAATGACTTTACCAATCTACAAACTTAGATGATATTTCTGTACAAATGATATGCTAAGTACTATACAATACGGGGTTCAAAATATAACAAATATCACTTAGAAAGTCGGGGAAGATTATACTAGGGCTCCTATTATTCTCTCTGTGTGTAGATTGATCTAAGCTAAAGACAAGGGTAATGAGAAAAACACTGGAATGGAATTTGAGCGGAAGATTTTGAGATTTGGTCATCTGAATGACTAGAGATTTTTTTTTTTCGTATATACAAAGATTTTAGACATTTTTTATTTTTTAAGTCATTATTATTGTTACGTTTATTTTCTGGTGGTAATGGACAGAACATCACAAGGTATATGACATCTCTCACTTGCTGTGTTTGCCTTAATGATCAGCACGTGTGAGTGTGTGTGTGTCCTCTGTGTGTCACAGCACTTCATTAACTTCTAACTTCATTACAGACTAGGTTAAAAAGAAAGACGTGCTACAAAGGCAGCATCTTTATTCAAATGTGTGACCTTCACGCTTTCTGATTTATTAGTGTAATATTGTATAAGGTAATATCACATAAACATAACATATTTATCAAATGTATCTTCCCAGTAACTTGTGATGAGCATAAAAAATGGAACGCATATCTTTCATATAAAGTCTCTCGTACCAAGACATTACCTTTTAAATAACAATGATAAAGACACAGTGGATTTTGCTATGCCAGAGCAATTTCTTCTCCTCCCCACGGATTATTGCCTGTTAACCAGTTTGCCTTTTCATTTTCTTAACAGTCCATTTCTGCTTAAAATATTTTCAATGTTAAATTCTGTCTTGGTTATTTTTGGGCTGTTCTTCCAATGCTGAATATAATAAGTTGTTTCCAGTCTTCTGTTGTAAGGTAGGGAAACAGTGTTTTATCTCATAGTCTTTATCCTGAATGCTAATTAACCAGAAGTCATTGTATGACTAGCATAGCTTTTCATTAACAGACAAAATCCACATCTTCTTGTATACACCATTTATAATATTTTTGCTCAATTAAAGATCTTAATCAAAAAAGCTGTAAAAAAAGTATTTAAAGATCAATCAAAAACTGTATGTGGCAAAATCAAGTAACTTCATACCAAATGTGAGTCAGCTTAAAATTTAGGAGTAGTAATGAGTTCAGTATTTCTTTTTGACTGAAGACATTGCTCTAGCAATTTGACTTTTTTGATTATAGGTCACCAGTCCATTACACATTTTGTTACTGTTTAACATTCCAGAATTGTATTTCATGTAAATTATCAACATGTTAATAAAATATTTTCTGCTCTCTAGATGAGAGTTTCCACCTTACAGTGGATGCATCTCAGTTACTAATTGCTGTTGAGACCTTTACATGCTAAGCCACAGACCTATCAGACTTCACCCTGGCTTCTTCTATATTTATAAATAATGTTTGGCATATTTCTGACATCAGTTTCTCATTTGCAGTGTAAACTAATAATATAAGATGGAATGGAAAGACACAGAGATAATCCTCACTGACCCTTAGGGTCACCCTGTGCTTTGCTATAAAGATGAAAAGAAATGAGCTGCAGCTCAGCCCTTTAAATTAACAGCAGAAGATATCAAATCCTTAAACCATTTAACAACTTAATTTGACTTGGTTTTGTTTTTCTTTTATTTATTGTGGGAGAAGGAAATGGGAAAGCCTGATTAGAGTGGGATTCCAATTCTACGAGTCTTTGAACTAACATTTGGAATTGTGGGCTTACTTAATATTTAAATCATTTCACTGTATATTCAGTGAGTTTACATTTATTGCAATATGTGAGTAGAGCTAATAAGTGTGATGCATAGTACAGTTTAGCTCTAGATAGGAAATTATTTTAGAACAGTTTCAATATCGATATTACTAATGACTTCATTCTCTTAAATTGACCTGTTTTTCCCATGTCTTCTTACAAGCAACTAATGAAACACCCAGCAATATTCTACCACAGGAAATTGGTATTTTATTGAAAGTTACTTTTCAGCCTTTTCATTTTTTTCAGTTTTTTCACTGACTCTTGGTCATGACTTAAGTAATTAGCTAAAAATTTAGTTCTTTCTCTTCCTATCAGATACTTATAGTATTGTTGCTCTGGGTTTCTATTATGATGATAATAATTGAAATTGCTCTATTTCTTCAATTTGTGTATGTAGTAAAAACATATTTTTGGATTCAATATAATCATTACTACACAGCATTAGATTATTATGTCACTAGTTTAGGATTGCTTTTGACTTCATTACAAAACTTGACAGGAAAATAAGATGGATTACATGGCTACCAGCTGAGCTAAAGTTTAAATTACTTTTCTGCATCCTAGGGAATAAAGATTCCTGGCTTCCAAAGTAAAAAAAAAAAAAACAAAACACCAACATCTGATCCTCATCTAACATAAATGTGAATAGTAGTGATAAAAGTGGTTAATATAATATGTACATTGCATCTAGCAGAAGATGTTGCAGTGGTGTGAGTTTCCAGCACGAAAAAAAGGAAAGTTTGAATATTGATCTTTTGAAGCTCCATTAGCTATATGCTGAGCATTGCTGACATCACAGATTGATGTCTCTTTAAACTGTGTCTCAGATTGAATCACTTGGGGAAACCATCTATTGACTTTGGATGTTAGTGCTGTTCAGCCACTGGAGAATGCTCTTTCTATTTCTCTCTTCCTCTGTCTGTCTGTTTGTCTGTGTCTCTCTTGAATGTGCACACACACACATGCACACAAATGCATTTGTCCTTTTCTGTTAGGGAGTATTATCTTTTACCTTTTTCTTTTTTTTTTTTTTTTTTTTTTTTTTTTGGTTTGACAATGTTACATTTATACTTCCTTCTTATTTCTGAACATTACAGAATGTAGGTTATGATATTCACAGAGAGGCAAAGTTCTTTTTACTGATTTAAAGTATTGAGATCACATCCAGGAAAGTCTAAAGGAATGAGCATCATCTTGTCTGTGTGAGACCTTCATTTCACCTTGTAAAGTGAGGCGACTGTAATAGCCTCCAGAGGAGTGCTACAGGGATCAATAAAGACAAAGAAACCAAAGCCCTTCTGAGGTCCTAGTAGTAGTGATGTGTGTCTGTGTGTGCGTGCCTGTATGCACATAGATGAAGAGAGCTGGTTTCTGATGAAAAGGAATGCAAATGTTAAACGCATTGATCAGCACTCATCTCCGTTCAACCTCATGCCCTCTGCTACATCAATACATTGGAAACATAATTTGTATCAGCAGTTGTTTCTTTAATTAAGATCTCTCCCAAATCTTTCTCATTGATTCATGCCATTAACTTATTGACCAACTTGTTTATGCTGAGGTGGTACTTTTTGCTGGAAGAGGGCATATCTCTAAGTTCACAATGCTGGTCACTACAAATGTCTTGGCAACTAAGAGGAAAACTGGAGCTCACTCAGCTTTGAAAATTCTTTAACAGCACACAGAGGTTTTTCTAGAGTAAGGAAAAAACAAACAAACAAAAACCCAACACCACCAACAAAGTACAAATACAAAGCAATAGTTGTTCAACATCTCAGAATTTTGAAAACCTGGAGAAAAAAAATCTTCTTTAGAACCTTTCTAGAAAACTAGTCTAAAGACAACATGCACAAAATATCATAACCATGGGATCATCTCCAATCTCTATATGTTATTGGCTAATAACCAGGAACTAAATGACAGAGTTTGTAATGAAATGTTAACTATTTTCAGGGCTTAATAAGAGTAATTGATGTTTCATGTAATCAAATATTTGGTACAAAGGTGATAATCAAGGCAGGGTGTAATTAAAACTAGGTAAAAATTGAAAAAGGAAAGCTCCAAAAATATTTCATTATAATTATGCATATTTCATTTGTTTTTCTGGTCCTTTTATGTTAGTTTGTCATAAATACACTAGCAAAGAGGTTTAGTGGTCAGTATATTCATAGATATAGAATTTCATAGGGATGACCGGAGTGTAAAATTGAATATTTGTAGCAGAAACAAAATCAAATGGTATAATGTTATCTTTTTTAGTTAGTCAAAGTAGTCAATTTTGCAGAAATTTCAAGTAGTTATGAATGGCTTACACAAGATTCATATATAAGGATTTATTCAATGACGGCTCTCTGTCTTGTATGGACTTTGTAATGGCCTGCTGATTTTATAAATGCTGTCTTGGGAGGTTCAAAAAGTCAAGAGAAAAAAGAAGGAATAAAGCAACTGCGAGCTGGTACCTCTAATGTTAATTAACAGGTGATTGTCCATCTCTAGTCTGTGCTGGTATGGCCTCACCTCGAGTACTGTGTGTAGCTTTTGATGCCACAGTATAAGAAAGAAATAAAACTTTTAGAGAGTGTCCAAAGGAGGGCAACAAAGATGGTCTAGAGGGGAAGACGTATGAGGAGCACCTGAAGTCACTTGGATTGTTCAACCTGAAGAAGAGGAGACTGAGGGGAGACCTTATCACAGTCTACAACTTCCTCACAAGGGGGAGTGGAAAGGTAGGCACTAATCTATTCCCTCTGGTGACCAGTGATAGGACCCATGGGAATGGCTTGAAGCCACGACAGGAGAGGTTCAGGCTGGATATCAGGAAAACGTTCTTCACCAAGAGGGTGGCTGGGCACTGGGACAGGCTCCCCAGGGAAGTGTTCACAGCACAGAGCCTGCCAGAGTTCAAGAAGCATTTTGACAATGCTCTCAGACCCATGGTATGATATTCATTCATTCATTTATTTATTTATTTATTTATTTATTTATTTATTTATTTATTTATTTATTATTTTGGAGTTGTCCTTTGGGGACCCAGAAGTAGGATTCAATGATCCTTGTGGGTCCCTTCCAACTCAGATATTCTATGATTCTATGAATCACATGAATATTCATATAGCTGTATACATAAGATGGGGAAAAATATGCCCTGTATTTCTCAGAACTCTGACTTCCACTTAAAATAAATATTTACTTGAATATCCCTGTCCTGGCCATGGTAGGCCAGTATCTACAACCATCTCTCTCCAGAAGCAGTGATATCCAAACCCAGTCTTCAGTGTTTGAGCCTCTAAGGTCTACCAGTCATAGGGTAGCTGGAAGTTGTGTGGGTTGTCTTCTGCAGCTTCTATGAAGATGGGAAGGGATTAATTTAGTTAATTGGTGGATTCTTCTTTTCATTCTGAAGTACAAGTCAGCATGGATCACAGCTTTCATTACACTGCTTTCTAACCCATTTAGCTAATTTGGTGTTTGAACTGCATGTAGAAAAACCCCTATGTTCTGTTACAAATTGCAGCTAAGAATGAGAAAATGTTAGAAACTCCTTACTCAGAGACTCACAGCATATAGTAAGAAAAAAAGAGGACCGAGAATCCTTCAAGACATTCAATGATGAGTTCATTATGTGTCTAATTTTAATATTTTGGGCATACAGGGAAATCTTATACTATTTGCAGGATTGCCTGATCTTCAGTCTTTGTAGGATGGTCCTCTCAAGAAGTGATATACTAATTCTGATGGACAAGAGAACACCCTACTAAGAGATGTCTGTGAGACTTGCTTACTTAAGCTTACTTGATATGTTCTTGTTAATGTTTTCAGAGAAATAAGCTTGTGCAGGAAAAACGAGAGCGAAGCCTTTATGAAGTGAATGAAGTGAGAGTGATCACAAAAAAAAAAAAAAAAGGATTTAAGGTAAAATGTGAGACTTTGACTGTAAGACATTCAAAGGCCTTTATTTTTGATTTTTATGTGGGCAACACTTTGTCTTATTCCTTCTGTAGGAGACATTTTTTGTCTGTGAGTTAGGTATGGGGAGTTTTAGTTATATATGCTCACAATTATTTGTCGTTCTGCAGTCTCTCAAGATTATGGCCAGTAGTTTGAACAGCTTGAAGAGTTAATACTTTTTTTCTTGTTAGTGTACATATTTTAATGTGTTAAAAGCAACAGAAAACTGACAGATCAGCTTGTAAAATTAACAGATGTCTATAGCAAACCTATTATGCATGAAGTGTATCATTATGCAAACTTCTCAGAAATACCTCGTCCTGAAAAAAAAAAAAAAAAAAAGGTTTTATTTACTTGTAATTTTTCAGACTAAGGAAACAAATGATCCAGATGGCCTCTTTTAAGTGTTCTAGATTTTATAAAACACAGTGATGTCATCTGAAGCTTTTGTTTATTCCACATTACAGGAAAAATGACAGGTCAGTTTATCCTCACCTGATAAGTATTTCATTTAAATTTCACACTGGGTGCATTAGAAATTGTTTTAACATATTTTTAAATGTTCTGAAATCTCTTGTCAGCATATTTCCTACACAAATTTGAGAAAATAACATGCAACACCACTTCCAACTTCCAGTATTCTTTTATAAAAACCTCTTTGCAGTCAGCAGGTTGAATGCTAAAATATGGCCCTAACCTTGCTGTCCTTGTGTTATTAAAAACAATCTCAGCAACCTGGTTTGTAACAGAGCAGTGGGCATCAACAAATGTTTTGCACAAAGGGTTAGCCAGGACTTCTTCCTTGGAGGGAAATAGCTCTGAAGTTCATAAGGAATATGGATGGGCAGATGAAGATGTGGCCTAAATATTTTTCAGAAACATTTTCAACTACGTATCAGGAACATTTTCCTCATAATTTTCAGCTTTTTGTTATTTTCTAGCATCCTTTCCTGAATTTCATACTATTGCCAGGGCCTCTTGATTACATAATTATCTTTTTTTTCCTCTTTTCCTCTTTCCACCTCCCTCCCCCTTCCTGTCTTTCATTCTGAATTTCTGTTTTCATTTCTCTTTTTCTCTCTTTCTCTCCTAGTTCCTCTCTCTTAATTTCATTCTCTCATTTTCTTTCTCTTCCCCCTCTCCACCCCCGCCCCCAATTATTTCTACTCCCTTTTTTTCTCTCTCTCTGTCTGTTTCTTTCTCACTTTCTGTTTCTTTCTTTCTAGCCTACTGTTTATATTATTTTATTTGGCTCATCTTGTAGCTGCATGAACCTGCTTTTGCTGGTTTTAAATATAAAAGGGGATAAAATAAAGAACCCAAGGTGGGTTTGCTTCTTTCAAGGGGTTTCTTCACAACAGTTTAAACAACCTAGAAAAAGGCATGCAGCTTTTGGGAAGCTCTGCAGACATTTTCAGCTGGTATGTCCAGTCTTGCAGATCTCATAAAGCCAAATTTGAAGAGTTGAACCAGCTCAAAAATGGGAGCATTAGAAATTGAAGATATAAAGGTATACTGATGATCTTTTAAAGATCATTATTTTGAGGTGTGTGGCACTTATTTTAGAGCATTCCTGGGTAAAGAACATCTCCAGAGGCAGTAGTTTTGTACCCACCTTGTTAAACACACTTTTTAAGTAGTTTAAAAGGGATAGAATAGAATAAGATGAAAAATTTGGCTTAGACAGGATATCCAATTCCCTGTAAATACACACTGAAGGGGATAAGGAATTTTAATGGGGAAGAATCTTGAACCTAGGTCTTATAATTTTCAGGGCCTTGTGATGGCTGGGGTGCTGGGAAGCTTTTTGAAGATCGAGAGAGTGCTTGGCAACTTACCTCTATAAACTTACATTGTTTTCATACTCCTCCCTAGTCATCCACTTTTTGCCTTTTGCAGGGATAGGTTGGTGAACTATTTGCACCCTTGCTTTCACTCTGTGCCCCAGTCTCATGATATGATTTTGCCACAGTGATAGACAGAAGTGTGATTTTTTTTTGGTGTAAAGTTATCTTTCTATATGCTACAAGAATTTCCTATATGAAAACAGCTATCAAAAACAAAAATAAGAATAATTAAAAAAAAAAAAAGTTCAATGGGTGCTCACAGAAGACTTCATGGGTGTATTTAAAAGGCATTAGATCAGCTTACAGGTTGTTTTATTCTGTCTGTAGATACACAGATTTACATTATGAAGTCGTAGAGACTAAAGAAGACTCATTGGCTGACAAGTGCTTCTGAGAAAGTCTGTGGTGAGGTAGGGTATTTGAAAGCACTTTATCAGCTGCTGGCAGGGAGCCAGGACCCAGGCTACTATGGCACAAGCTGAAAAAGAATATGTTCTCATCCATTGTCCACCCATCTTCATCTAAAAAAAAAAAAAAAAAAAAAAAAGAGTGTTACTCCCAGGAAATCACAGACGAACCTCCTGAAAAAACTCTGATGTTTCTGGTCTCAAGTTCAGGGCACAGTCTGGACAGGGAAGAATTTTCTGCTTCCATCCTGAGAAGGACAGAACAATTAAAAGCTGGTCCAAGAAGGACTGCAGAGAGGTCTGAGAAATCCAATGTGAAATTAGCTGAGTGACTGTGAGTGACTGTGATATACAGCAAGTGTATCACAGCTATATAGCTATTCCCTTACACTGAAAAGACATGAGATGTTTCTCACTTCTACTGTTAGAGAAATTGTTGCTATAAATAACTTAAATTCCTTTCTTTGGAAGCAATTAAATGTTATGCATTTATTCAAGATAAAGTGAACCTCAGAGAGCTTGACTCCGTAGCTTTATGGTCAGGGTATTCTTATTGATCGGATGTACGAAGTGTTGCTACAAGTCCAAATAGTTCTACGACCTGTAACTAATTCCAGATGGCTCCATAATGAGAGGCAAGATCAGCATGTTAGAATAATAACATTGTTTATTCTCAGAGTAATGAAAATACTTTCTGAATTTTAGGTTACAAAATTATTTTTATATGTTTCTGATAGCTTGAATTGGGCTTGAGTTCAGTATATTTCTGTTAGGAAAAATGGTTGTGAATAATTCCTATGACTGCTTTTTACAAGATGATATGTGACTACTCTGTTTGTTTGTTTGTTTTTTAATATGCGATATTTCATTTGTATTGTTTTCCAGAATACATATACTGTGAAAATATCAAGTGTGAAAATATTAGGATTGTGTACTTTGAATGAGCAATTGGAAAGCGCTAAACATGGTTTCATCTTTTTGTTCTTCATGAAAATAAATTCACTCTTTTGATTAAAAGACAGTTCCATATAATCCATATGTGCGTTACTCTAGTGTATTAGAATACAATTATCCTGTACATGTATTTCCTTGTAATATGCACATGTATGTTTTGTTCAGGGTGATAGATGCTAAAGTCAAAGTTACCTGAATTTATCTAATCCTGGTTGAACGAAGATGGGTAGAATAATTATAAAGGCATCATTTTAAAGTTTAATACTATATTTTCGTTCTACAATTATTTTTTTTTTGACTTTTTTAAATTAAAATATGGGGATGTGTGGTGTTTAGAGGTCTTTAGAGTATGGATTGTGCTGTGATGCCTCTTCTGCCTCAGATTTTAAAGGTCTCTGTTATATTTCTTGTGTCCTTTGGGGCAACTGTGCATTATTTTTTGTGTTCACCCCAACAGTAAAAAGAATGTTGCAAAAATCAAACATTTCCTTATATTAATGCAGACTAACTTAAGTAATTGATCAAATTGTGTTTTCAGTATAGAATTAAGCCTGTAGAAACCTAGATTTATTTAAAAATTAATAACTTAAAAAGAACGTCTGAAATAAGTTTCTCCTTTTGTCCTTCTCCAAATTGCTGATTACTCTTCTTAAAATCCAAGTCCTTGGAAAACAAGAAAACAAACAAATAAACAAAAATCCTAACAGCTATGTAAATTACACAACTGACATTTTAGAACATTTTTTTGTTTTGTTTTGTTTTGTTTTTTACTGAAAATTTCAGTGAGCTCTGTGGGCAAGACAAGGCTTTAAGGCATAAGAGCAACCACTATGGCAAGATTTGGAAATTTCTAGATATAAGACTTAATATAGCTCTCTGGAATTTTTCTTTCAGACTTGACAACCTGTAAATGTAGGTCTTTGGGCTTTGCTGTAACAAACTGTTTAAGTTTTCAAATGGGCTGTGGAAGAAGTCCAAAAATGAATGAATCACATATCTAGGAATAAGGTTACCTTCCATACTTCCATAAGATTTCCACATGAGTTTCAGAAAAGAGACTAAAAGTTTTACTACCTGTGTCATCCCCCCACTACCAAAGAAAGATAAATAAAAATCCTTCAGAACTTATGCTGACACTATTAGTTGACTAAAGAATATACCAAAATAAGCCAAGGATCTAAGCTTTTTCTCAACGTGTCTTGCAATGTCAGATCACATACAGATTACTTGATCTCAAAACAAAACAAAGCAAAACCAAAAACAGTTTGCATTAAAAAATATATATTAGCTGTCACTGAAAAACATAAAGTAAGTTTAAAGTGTCTTTCCAGAATAGCACTCATCCACTCAAAAGAACTGCAGCTATGATATTCAACATTATGTCATCTGAAAATGCTTTCATCCTACCTATTTGTCATTGGTTAAATAATACTTAAAGGAAGCACAGTATCTGTAAGTGTTGGCCACATACACAGGAATGGATCATGGCCAAGGCAAGGTCTTTAGGTAAGGTCATATCAGCATGTCAAAGACAGACTCTTGAAAAAGGGGAAAAAACAGAAAAAAAAAAAAAAAAAGCACCATCTTGAATGAATGAATGAATGAATGAATGAATGAATGAATATTATTGCGTGAATCAACACAGATAGCAACAGTGACCTGAGCTGCAGAAAAAATTCCTTGGTGTTTTGACTTTTTGGTGTGAAGAATATTTGGTAGAAGATAGGAAGCAAATGAAGTATCTATTTCTGTCATAGCTTCAAAGAACAAAACTCTTGAAGTGCCTTCTCAATAAATTCATAACTGTATAAAAGAATATTCTGTGAAGCTTATAGAATCATTGTAACTTGAGAACCTTTGCTGAAATGACCTTAAATTGGAACCACAAATTCCACCGAGGAAGCACAATGATTTTCAAAGGAGACTGAAATACATGTCTCAGAGTTATGGGTGCTCACATATTCTTAATTTAAAACAGTGGAGTTATCATTCAACTATAATGTTATCCCTGTGCTGCAGTTCTTTTGTGTGCTTAATTACCACTATAATGAATGAAGCATTTCATCAAGATAGTTACAGAGATGGACTTCAATATTTCTTTGTTTGTGATGATTTATTGTGAAAGTATTGTATTTGGCAATAGTGAGAATAGAAACATACTTTGCATCTTAAACTAACAACTAAAATCCCAACTGTACAAACATGTAGGCGAGTATTCATTTTTGTGCATTATTAATATCTCTTTGCAGAATTCAGGACTTGACTACAAAATTTATATGTAATTTTTATTTGCTTTAGAACTTTTCACTTTGACTGTACAGTTGATCTTGTTTTGTGTAAGTTTTCATACCTTTTTTTTTTAGTACATCCTCTAGCATATTTCCTTAAACTCTCCTTTGTATGTTTTATTTCCTGTGTTACAGTTTCTGCACGACAATATTCTAGTTAGTTTTCTTTCTAACTTGACTTGATATCAAGAGTGGAAAAGTGTCCTCTATTTGCTATTTGTCATGAATACAGGAACTGTTTATTTTATGAAGTATAATATTCCATGTCTTTTTATAAACTGGTAACTGCCACACATCATCAGATTAATTTTTTTACCTAATGCTGTGGGATTTGTACCCACTATCTTTAGGGATGGATCTGTCCTTTCATGACTGGTCTGCTCTCACTGCTTCTCAGGCCATACAACTATGGGAAGTATGTGGTCTACATTAAGGATCATGTAGGTAGCAGTGGACACATTCTAACAGATCTCTGTACAGTGCCATTGCAGACGCCTTGTAAAACGGAGAAAATCTCACTAAATAGTAAAGGAATGCTGCTTTTCAGTCTTTTTTTTTTTTTTTTTTGTGGTATTTTTGATGGATCCTCTTACTCAAAATCCATCAACTCATCTGATACCACTGGAACCTGTGAAGTGTTAACTCTTAACCTCATCCTTTTGGAAGGTGACTTAAAACGGGTAAAAGGATGTGTATTATGTGGAGAAGGGGGATATATATTAAAAAAAAAATAATGCTGTGATAGGGATAAAGGGTGGGGGGGCTGATGGTTTAAATCTCTGTGGGCCTCGGAATCGAGCCTGTTTCAGTCAGATTGTGGCCCAGCTAACAAATCCAATAGCAGCTAATCTGATCATCTGCTCTCTAGTTTTCATGCTGTGTTTTCTTCAGAGTTTCTTCTCCTGGTTCCAGTCTGTGACAGTGTGATAAGACACAAGAAATTTAGTCATCATTGCTACTGTAAAGGAGCTCAGAGAAGGGATTATGATGTTCCATAACCCTTACATTAGACACGGACAGGGGCAGCCACTGCTGTGATTACAGGCCTGAACACTGCTGTTATTTTTCCCACCTCCCTCCCACTATTCACTTATTTATTTATTTATTTATTTAGTTTGTTTTTTTTTTTAAGTGTTAGAAATATTCACCATCACAATCATCATCCCAAATCTTGTGCAGAACTAAGAAGTTGTGCAGCTCAGAAAGTTGTTACACTTCTAACAAACACGGCCAAGATAACTCTCAAGCAAGTTATCGAAAACACTCATCTGCTAGTCAGTCATTATTAGGAAATTCAAACAGTGTAAGCTGAACAAATCAACATGGAATATAGAGAGGATGCCACAAGGAGCATTGATTTGGGAAAAAGTATAGTTTACTGCTGAGGCAACTTAGAGATTATGTTGCTTTCCTGTTTTCTTCACATGGCAATAGCTATGAGGAATATATTATTTGCAGTACCTTTTGCTTCTGGTTATCAAGGTTTCCAGTGTTGTTGCTGAGCCCATAACTATACTTGTGTTAACTGACATCCCAGCAACAAGTCTTATGTCATCTGTGACTCCAATCCTCAAAAGAAAGTTATACCTGAAAAAAGTAGGTTTTTTTAGTAGCAAAGTCACACAAAAAATAAAAAAAAAATAGGTGACAATGGAAGTCAGATTGCTCGCTCTCAAAGAAGTAATAAAATGGTCTGGAAATGCTCTGTTCTGTTATTTGTTTGCTTATAAAGAAAGAAGTGAGAGAGTTTTTAAATTGGCTTGAGCTGTTGGTTAAAGACTGCTTCTTGTATTTCAAACAGAGTACACATCACTGGCATTGTTATTTTCCTTGCAGCATTATTATAAGGAAAGGTACTGTATGGAAATGTAATCCATATGCTTCCGCCCAATGAAAGGGTTGCATATGAAGCAAGGGGTAGAGGCAGGGCAGGGTGTTCAGCTGGGATGTTTATGTCTCTGCACACATGTGGTATGCAGTGCTGCACAGCTTGGTGAGGATGGCTGGGCAGGTCCAGAAACAGAGGTATGTCTGTTACTTGATAGGCTCGGTAGCTGCTTCTGAAGCTGTATCTGAAGATTTCATTGCAGATGAAGTTTCTGACAGAACACTGTAGTGCGTTTACGTGGAAAGGTTTTGGTAGCAGAGGGCCATAGGGGTGGCTTCTGTGAGAAGGATCTAGAAGCTGCCCCATGTTTGGTAAGGGCCCCACTGCTGACCAGAGCTGAGCCAGTAAGTGATGTTGTTTTGCACCTCTGTGAGAGCATATTTAAGACGGGAAAAAAAAAATAATAATAATAAAAAAAAACACACTGCGCCACACAGCAGCTGGGATAGTGAGAGGAGTGAGGAACAGCCTTGCAGGCACCAAAGTCAGTGAAGAAGGAGAGGGAGAGGTGCTCCAGGCACTGGAGCAGAAGTCCTATGAGGCCTGTGGTGAGGACCATGGTGAAGCAGGCTGTCCCCCTGCAGCCCATGGAGTACCACGGTGGAGCAGGGTTCCATGCTGCAGCCTGTGGAGGAGACCACGGTGGAGCAGGTGGACCTGCACTGATGGAGGCTGCGGCCTGTGGAAGACCCCAGCTGGAGCAGATTCTGGGCCGGACCTGTACACCGAGGAGAGGAGACCACGCAGGAGCAGGTGACCTGGTATGAGCTGCTGCCCGTGGGGCATCCAGGTTGGAGCAGTTTGCTTCTGAGGGATGGACCCCATGGTATGGACCCATATCTGGAGCAGTTCTTGAAGAGCTGCTGCCTGTGGGAAGCCCACGCCAGATCAGTTTAGCAAGGACTGCATCCCCTGGGAGGGACACCACAGCACAGGGGACAAGAGTGACCGAGAAGGAGTGGCAGAGAAGAAGCCCTATAGACTGACCATAACCCCCATTCCCCCATTCCCCTGCGCCGCTCGGGGGGAGGAGGTGGAAGAGGGTGGATGGGGGGGAAGGTGTTTTTGGTTTCTTTCCTTTGTTTCTCACTTCTCTAGCTTGTTAGTAATAGGTAATAAATCTTACTATCTCTCTATGCTGAGTCTGTTTTGCCCGTCACAACAATTACTGTGCGATCTCCTCGTCCTTATCTCAACCCTTGAGCCCTTTCATTGTATTTTCTCCCCGTTTCTCTTTGAGGAGTGGGAGTGAGAGAGCGGCTGTGGTGGAGCTCGGCTGCCCACCTGAGTAAAACCACCACAAACACCCAGTCACCACCAAACTCTGAGACAGGAGGAAATGGTTAGGTTACAGGAATGAAAGATCTGTAGTCTCTGTGGCTTCATGTAGGACCAAAAGAGGTGCCTGTTGTGTGCACTGGACCCCCATTGCCTAATATATGATTCAGATCACATGCTAGGCATTTGCCTGCAAGTGAAGACCAGTTGAGCAAAGCTGGGAGCTCTGATCACAGTGGAGACTGCTGGCTGGATGGCTCGGGAGAGAGACCTTTGGCTCATACAGAAAGGATTTCCAGTCTGGTGATCATCCCCTTGTACTCTGCTCTGGTGAGGCCGCACCTCAAGTACTGTGTTCAGTTTTGGGCCCCTCACTACAGGAAGGACATTGAGGCCCTCGAATGTGTCCAGAGAAGGGCTACGAAGCTGGTGAAGGGCCTGGAATGCAAGTCCTATGAGAAGCACCTGATGGAACTGGGGTTGTTTAGTCTGGAGAAGAGGAGGCTCAGGGGAGACCTTACTGCTCTCTACGACTACCTGGAGGGAAGGTGTGGGGAGCTGGGGTCAGCCTCTTCTCACAGATAACTAGCAATAGGACAAGAGGAAATGGCCCCAAGTTGTTCCAAGAGAGGTTTAGGTTGGAAATTAGGAGACATTTGTCCTCAGAAAAGTGTAGTCAGGCATTGGAATGGGTTGCCCAGGGAGGTGGTGGAGTCTCTGTCCCTGGGGTGTTCAAGGAAAGGTTGGACTTGGTACTTTAGGGACATGGTTTAGTGGGTGACATTGGTAGTAGGGTGATGGTCAGACCTGATGATCTTGGAAGTCTTTTCCAACCTTATTGATTCTATGATTCTATGATAAAGAAATAGTGATCTACCTTACATAGAGCTTGAGACTTTAACTCTGAAACAAGATCAGAGGAGAATATGTTTAAGTGTAATGTACTTAAAAGATAGCAATGTAAATATTATGTTAATACTTTATATTTGAATATATGCTAATACTTATATTTGAATATATGTAATCACAATGAACAGAGGAACTTTGAGGGATGTATTATCACCAGTAATTCCTACCAACAGGTTGTGTTTAAAATTTAAACAAAGTATTCCAAATATGGTTTACTATATTTGATGCTATTTATAATAGTTTATGTGTGCATTAATTTTCTTTTGAATTGGAAGACTTACATGTTACTATCTCTTTGAGTGTTGATTGGAAACTATTAATTATGATTTATCAAAGTTTTTCATACAGTTACTGTAAGGTTTAGCCCAGCAGTGTTTTCTGGAAACACTTAATGCTTTCTTTAAGAAAAATGTCTATGTATCCTTTCAGAGTTTGTTGTTGTTGTTGTTGTTGTTGTTGTTGTTTTGTTTGTTTGTTTGTTTGTTTTTCTGAGACACAGATGGAACAAAGGTAATTCAGAGGCATATATAATGGCTTAGCAGTCACTTACCACCTGACAAATGCAGATGGATTTCATTTCATTTTTACAAAGAATATTGAAAAGATTAAATATTATCACAGACTAAAAATTCCCTAGTAAAAGTAAGCTGTGAAAGACTATGCAACCTTTTCTAAACAACAACAAAAAGCAACCAACCAAACAAATCTGACAGACAGCTAAGACTGATAGCGAGATTTCCTATTAATTCATAATATTTTATATTAGGAGATTTAGCATGCCTCGTGGATAGAAATGACAAAATAAACAATGATAGTTTTTGCTAAGTAGGTGTGCAATCATCCATACAAAAAACAAACAAACAAACAAAAAAACCCCTACAAAACAGTAAAAACAAATAAAACCCCTAAAAACTCCAGCACATTCCTTTTGTGCGTTTTGAACTTCTGTGTTGAAGCTGATTACCATCAATATGTCTTAGACATTTTAATTTCATTAAAATCTTTTTCAATTTCTGAAGCATATTTTCCTGCATTGGCCCTGCCATCTCAGATACTGCTGATATCAATAATCAAAGTGATCCAACACAAGGCATAATCATTTTCTCAGTTAGCCTAGCCCATTAAGATGAATGATAAATGACACTTTTATATATATATATTATATATATATATTGCTTTCCTCCGCTCATGCAAAAATTTATTCCAGAAAAATATATCCAGAAAAGACTTTGAAAGACACCCTATTTGGCCTTAAGCTAATCAAATTGGGAACTCAGTTTGTCAGAGGTCAAGGTTGTAGACGACTTCCTGTTTCCTTTAAAACTAAAAGAAACATAAAAAGATCCCAAACTTTTGAGCCATCACCATAGGGATTTCAGAAGATGATTGAGGCTAGAACAAAGCATACCCTTTTTCTTCTGGGTATCAGGAAGGACTTTAATGGTATCATGACATTGATCACTGAATTCAAGGTCACAGTCATGTCATTGTTAATGAATTCCTAGTGTGATGGCCCAAAATATTAGTATACAGCAGATAGGAAGCAATGAATATTACAAATGCTTTTGGACATTATTTATAACAACCCATGATAAAGCTTTATGTTGTCCACTCATGGTAAGTTTAGACACTTAATTGTGTCTTTCATGTTGTGTGAATCAACATAAAAAAACAACATGTTCAAATTCTGCTCAGATTTTGTGTATATATCACTGTATCAAGGAAATTGAATAAATTTCTTGAAACCCGTGTTATAATTTTCTGAAGTTATTTAATCCTGACTAAGTAAAATATTGATAACACAGTAATCTGCAATGATTTTCTGTCTTTGCTGTTTTTCTCAGAATATAGTCAGTTCACATTTCTTTGTGATTTGCACATATTCAAAGTCAGATTAAATTAGGGCAGAGCTGTCTCAGTGAAGCCCACAGTGACAAAGATGTCCCTAGCTGCAGGAATTCGCAGTTACGACTGCCTCTTTTCTCTGTCCGCTATAAATATTTCAGTAGGTCACAAAAGAAGCCGGATACACAATTCACAATTATAATGTGCTGGGACTGGCTTGCTTTTCATTGGGTTAGAATAAATCAATACTTTTTAAAATTCATTCCTATGAAGTATGCATTACATGTATTATACCCATTTAAAGAGCATAGTTTTCAGAAGACTTTATATAAAGGATTTTTATTTATTTTATTTTATTATTTATTTTATTTTATTTTATTTTATTTTATTTTATTTTATTTTATTTTATTTTATTTTTTTATTTTATTTTATTTTATTTTATATGTTATTATTTTATTTATTTTATTTTAATATTTTATTGCCATAAATGAACTAGAATTATAAATCAGAAACACAGAAAATGTCAGTGAGGTTTGCAATCACTCTTAGAACCTGTTGTTATTTATAGCATCTGTCTCTTTCACTGTTAAAAGCAAACCTTTCTTACATATTACAGTATAGGTGAGCTATACACTTCAAGTTTCAAGTTGTTGATCTATTGGTAGTTTAAGCAATGTGCTATATAAAAATGGAAGAACGATTGGCTCTGACACAAGACTGAATTCTGGGTTTTGGAACTATGGCAAGCAGAGACCAAGCCAAGGTTCTAGCAGACATTTCCCTGTGCTTCTACAGATTACTGTAAACATTCAGCAATTCTGACACTTCTATTGGTGCCTGTGTGGTACCAACAAAAGATAACAATCTAGAATGGCTAAAGAGAAACAGAAAAGTTAGACCTGTCTGAAAATAAATAAACTCTAGAGAAGTCTTCTCCACTCCTTTCTATCAGCTACAGTCTGAGTGATGATGTTTTCTCTGAAACAGCAGTCAGGTCAACCTGACCTGACCACCAAGCATGTGGTGACATTTTAGTTGCTACCTAAAAGTCCGCTGACCAAAAATTAAAGATAACATAATAGTTAAAATGCTTCCAATGTGAAAAGTAACACTTAGATATAATTATTCTATCTAATTCAGACATTTCAAAAATTCCCTGCTATTTACCAGCAGAAAAGCTTTCCTTTCCACAAACTTAACACAATCAGGTCCTGCCAGATTGCTAGAGTGTCCCATCAGAGCTCTGAAGCCTCCTAAATTTGTAAAGACTTTGGAATAATGAGACAGAAGCAGAGTACTTATGTTTGCACTGTTTGTGAATAGAATACCTGGTCTTCCCATGAAATTTTTGAAGTTTTAACATGATACAAAAATTTAAGAGAAAAGGAAATGAAAAAGTGGATACACTAAGATATCCAGGTAGGTATTTAATTAATTGATGTGGAGGCTAAGGAATAAATCCAGGAACATACCTTAATAACTGACAGATAATTTATTGTCTGTTTATGTCTATGTTTATTTATATGCTCAGTTGAGCAAGCAGCACTGAGAAATCAAGGTAGGAAACTGGATGAAGCTTTTAATTTTTAGACTGGGCCTAAGACATGAAAAAAATATATCCACCCATTAATACCTTCCTGAATATGATGCTTCTATCTGGAGTATCCTTCTGTCTGTATTTTCCTCTTCATATTTTAAACAGACTTAAATAAAATTGACACCAGGCGTGTTCATAAAAGATATATTTGTAAATCAGCATTTTCATCATTTCACAACCATAAAATTATTACACAAGCTTTCCTTTTAGTAAACCTTTTTTTTTTTTTTTTTTTTTTTTTAAATAATTTGAGAACCACTTGTTGTAGAAATAGCTAAATAATAAGAAGCAATTTAGGTCATAACTAGATGTCTATAGGAAATAAGCATAAGTAATGAGACAAACTTGGCTGTGTTCAGGATTAGAAGAATCTTATCCTAAAACAGAAAAAAATACCTTGAATCCATACTGTGTACTAAGGAAATGTATGGTAACTGGTATTCTTATTGTCATAAGGTTACATTAGTTAAGGAATTTGTGTGTACCAATACTGTATAATTTTATTTATTTATTTATTTATTTATTACAATATTTTTATGTGCATTGCTCTTAAGTGATTAATGTAATAGATGGCAGATAGTAGATAATAAATCTTGACAAATAGGAAATCATATCTGAACAGAATGTTTGATTGCTGTCCTGTGCCAAAAGGTTGTCCTGTCCCTGCATTGCAAGGGTTCTTGGAGCAGTATCTTCAGCTGGATTGGGAGAGGCTCTGCAAACTACCACTGTTTTGCTCTACTGGCAATGTTGCTACTCAGCCACCCCTGTCTTACCTACATACAACACTTCACTTAAATGTCTTAACTACATGGAGAGAACTGTTCTTTCCTGCAGCAACGATTTCTATTGGTCATCTACGGATGTCTTATCAATGCAAAATTTGACCATTTTTGCAGCAGCAAGAATGGAGGACAGCCTCTGGACGTTCCGCCAAGTGTGTTAATCAATGCATTTAAGCATACTAATTGTATATGACACAGCAGGAGCTGCCTTGGGAAATTTCTAGAGCTGACCAAAAGTTGCCACCTGGAGCTTTTCTGTTACAGTTGATTTCTTAATTGCAAATGTTCAGCCTATTACCTAGTTTCAAGTTGGTCCCCTCCCTGTCCCAAACCAATCTATTGCCTTATCTATATATGTGACTGAAATCTCTATTCGGACGACTGAATGATTCAGGTGAACTGAGTGTGCATACAGACACAGCCGGGTTACAGAGCTACACCAAAATTATTACTAAAGAATGAACTTGATTTTCACACATCTCTCATAATCCCGTAGCCCTTGACAAACTAAGGTTGATTCTGGTTGGGCTGGACTGTTTGAGAATATATTTCTTCCCTGAGTTCTTATCTACGTTTCATGGAATCTCTCTCCTTAAAGACACCAACACACAAAACAAACAAAAAGCAAGCAAGCAAACAAACAAACAACAACAACAAAAAAAAAACACCTTGAGTGGTGGCCAAGCTCAGAGAAAGGAGAAATATCGGTTGCCCCAAAACAATATGGTAATAGTTTGACATAGATAGCACCTGCAGAAAATATCAGCATATTCCTAGCAAGGAGCAAGGCAATGGAGAAGAGCTGAGGCATGCTTCAGAAAGCACATAGGAATCAGCTTTAAATCTTAAAACAGGTCTACTTAAAGCTAACCTGGAAAAGTAAGATCCATAAACAAAAGGGAAAAGCACTGTTACAAGCTATTTCTTGCACAGATAGAAAGAGGGGATATGGAAAGTAAAGTCTTTAAACTAAATATCCTTACTTAGCTGTATTGAAGGTATATTTGATGTTAATTTGTAATAATAATAATAATAATTAATAAAATAAAAGACGGAGCTGTTTCTGCAGTTTCTAAACCAATAGGCCAATTTTACTCTAATCAATTTCCAAAAACACTCTGTTCCCATTTCTGACTATGAGCACATGTTGGTTAGTCCCCATTAGTTTCCCTAATGCCTAAATTAAGGAGGAGTGGATCTGAGTTTTCAACCTATTGAGTTTAGCATTTTTATTGTGAAGAATCACACCTGCAGGAGTGAATTGCATGCATTGGATTTGGGAGACTGAATTTAGTTCTTGATTCAGCAACTGACCAAATTTTATGATTTTAGAAACATTGTGTAACACCTAAGCATAATTTTCCTAATCATCATAAGAATTTTCTATCATAAACACTTCCACCAGAAGTATTTTATGAACTATTGACTTTGCTATACAATAGTTGCATCAAGAGCTGACAAGTGCTATAGAATTTCAAGTTACTGTGTTTGTATGCCCTGAGCTGTATTATATTATTTGTAAGGTACCTACGTATGGCTCAAAATTATGTTTGAATAAATGAAGTGGAAACAATAACCTAGAAATTTTTCATTATTGCAATTACACAAAATTTGTATTTAATGCAAATTTAGTTACCTTTTCTATAGCCATATATGATATAACCATTGAGCATTAAGAAAATCTAGAACCAGAAAGCAAGTGAGAAACACTTTTCTGTTCTTTATTTTCACTGATCAGAGTTAATCTGGAGACAAAATATCAAAAGAGCTTCAAAAGGACAGTGAGATGAAACTATTACCGGCTTTCTGGTGCAACAGCATTTTCAAAATTTCTCTCCAGCCACAGATGTTTAAAGACTGGGGTTCTAAACCTAGAATATGTAATTATTTGACATATACCACAGGAAAGTAAGACTTCCTTATACCAGTTGCACAAATTTTACTGTGTGTTTTTTGCTATTAGTACAGGTAACCAGGATCCAGTTTTTATATAAGTTTCCATATATTACCATAATAGCAGCTTTATGCCTGGTAGTTACTTGCTTTGTTTTTCATTCTCATTTTATAACAGCATGCCCAAAGCCCATCAATATTCAAGTTAGCACTTTAAAATGAAACTATAAATTTCAATTTGGAGAAAATAAGCCCTTATTCAGGCTCATAAGTTTTAAATAACACATTACCATTGGCTACATTAAGTTTGCATTTCTAATGTTATTTTATGCATTTGACAATAGATGTTCCACTCTGCTCAGGAATGGAGAGCAAATGCATGTGAAATGTAAGTCTGCTTAAAATGTAGGAATTTATTAGAGCTGTCAGTCAGCACTGACATGAGAGTTAAATTATTTCTGAAGATATTTGAGTTGATTTTTGCACTTTTCATTGTCTTTATCCTCTGAAGTTTGAGTATAAATAACTCTTTTGAAAGGTTTTCTTCCTAGATTGGTTAGTGCTTCCTAAAAAAGAAAAATAAAATGAATCCAAAAATAGAGTACTATGTGCACAAATTTCTTAAGGAAATAGCTATGCAGTATTTGAAGAAATGTTTAATTATTTTTTTTTTCTATCAGTCCCGGAAGAGCCGGATTGGTTTATTTCTATTTTTGTTGTTGTTTAATTTACTTTCTTTGACAACAGTGATGACTAACATATTTTTCATTTGAACAACAAGGAAATTGTGTGAAGGCATTGCTTTTCCTAGCAGGAGTGATTCTTATTCCTCTTTACATCTTTTCTTGTTTATTGCATGAATGGACTATTAGAATTGGTCTTTGGGAAAACAATTCCTTTTCACTTGACTCATTTTTTATGATCTTCTGGTGCTACTGCCTGCACTTCTTAAGCCTGTGCTATTCTACAGAAATTAGAATGAAAAACAATTACCTTCCATGTGAAATATTATATATGTGGGCCAGTGCAATCATCCTACCTTCCATCATTCTGGTTGTTAACTTAAGAGCTTTTGCATGTCTAGAGTAACAAACATAAAGAATAAAATCACTTTGCACAGTCTCCTAGAGCTGAGGAGCTATCTGCTTAGCTCCCATGTACTATGTCAAAAAACGAGTGTTTTTGCTAATTACTTAAAACAGCTTATTCTTGACTCGGGTATTAAAATGCAACTAAAAAGTTAATAAGGAGGTGTAGTGACAGTTTTTGGACTCTTGCATTCACATAAATATGATCACGCCAAGGAAGAAGAAATTGCCACAGCACTAGTATTGTTTGCTCTGTGATGACAGGAAATTCCTATGGTAACTTGGACTGCTGAGACGTTTTCACATACAAAGGTCAAAATTCAGTCATGGCATAAAAAGATGAAACTTCACAATGTAAATTTAGCTTGCCTGTAACTGAATAAAGAAAATAAGTGTATTTTCTTCATTTAAGTGAATAATTCTCACACAGTAAGTTACACTGAATGCATAAATTCGTCATGCATTTCTCCATTATAGGCATAGCTCTGTTTCCAAAGAGGGTATAATGACCTGCCATCTTTGCTGAATGACTAGATATCCGTAAGGTCTCACTGTTGATTTTCGAGATACCTTGTCCATTGACTGGGATACCTTGCCCAGGAGATTCAGGCTCTTTTTTTTGTCTAGCTGCATTGATCCAGAGTTCCTGTGGAAAACATGCAGTCAATATGGTGGGATATTTGCTGTGGCATCAGGAGGTCTGGGCTGCATCCTCTGCCCCTGTGCAGAATGAAGTAGAATTTAATTTCACAGTCACACCTTGTATTCCCAGCACAGCTTCTTCTGAAGCCCTAGCTCCTTGATATTCCACTGTATTTGCTTGCCTCTCTATCTGAGTATCTGGGTAGAGATCCTGTCAGAGAAGGGGACTGGCTCTTCAACAGTATGGACAAAATGCACTCTGGACTTTTGGCTCTATGAAATTGAGCTTAAAATTCAACAAAATTACACGACAGTACACAGGTATTAGACTGGCTGAATCAAGGTCTTCAGGGGAGCTCTCTCTTTCATACTGCTGATGTTTTTATACAAAGGAACGATCCATCCATTCATGGAAATAAAAGGAAGGCCACAAGGATTAAGGTGTCCAAAAGAGAGGAGTTTAATAATAGATACCATTTAAATACTAAAGTGGTCATATCAGCTGTGCAATCTAAACAATAGACATGGTTAGTGCCTTGAATGCCTGAGATTTCATGGTCAAACTGTCAATCTATTCCCAAGCCAAAATATTTAAAATTTAGAATTAAACTGCAGATTGCAGGTGAAATCTGGAATTAGTAGCAGCAATTGAAATTGACAGGCACAAGGTAATGTATTGTATGACCCAAATATCTACCTACAAGGAATCTAAATGTTTTGACGGACTCTGATGAAACTACGGCAAAGCTGACCAACTGAAAGCTTCATCTTCAGCCTGCCCTATTTGAATCATTCCACCAATCTCTCAGCCAAACCATTAAATAGAAAATGACATTACCCATATATTGTATTGCAAGCCCATTGTGTCCGCAAAAATCTGCCTGGTTGTAAATCAAAACCCTTTGTCAAGCAGTAGAAACAAGGGTAACTTGCTTTAAGTGATGGAAAAACAGTGTACACAGGAATTTGATAATGCCAGTAGTAGAGGTCATACCCATTAGGATAATTTCAGCCCATTTGAATAAACAATGCCACTGCTCCAAGTAAAATACAAAAGTATATGCTCCAAAGCAAGTCATCTCACATGAATACTTGAGTCTTTGATATTTAATGGGAAAAAAACAGGGCAGGAAATCAAACTAGAAGCAATTATGTGAGATGACTATTCAAAAGATTGCATACTGGAGTGTGTACAGGTATCTTTTTCTCTGCATCTTGCAGTGTTCAGCAATACTGTTTCTTGTAATACTGGCACTATTATAACTTAGTAGCCTGCACAGTAGCCATGTTTGCTCTGGAATTTTCTGTTTTCATAGTTTTCAAGGGCGACCAGTAGATACGAAAGATACGTATCATTTGGAGAACAAAGGTGTATTGCTGTAGCAGCAGTTCAGCTCCTGAAGGAGTTCCTGCAGAGGAGCTCCACTTCGCTTGATGCATACTTTTGCACATATTTTTTCAGTACTGCCATTCATTGAAAGAGATATGATCAGTAAGTATGATCAATTTTAGGCACATTTGACTGCTCCACAGACCCCAAAATAAGGTCAAGGAAGTGGAGTCAAGTGGAGCTAGTGTGCTGAATTGATCAGGGTTGAGAAAAATCTTGCCATGAAACTAATTAGGAACAGGCATACAAACCATGTCTTACTCTCCAAGACCACTTTGTTTTATTGTGTTCAAAGAATTGCAGGAAATTTGTGAAAAAGGCACTAACAGATGATGAAAATTGTCACTTTGGTTCCTAAAAATAAAATGACACAGGTCAAGAACTAGGGGGAGTTACATAAAACCTGCTGTTGTGGTTTAACCTGGCCGGCAGGTGTAAACATCACACAGCCATTCGCTCACCCTCCCCCCTCCCTCTCTGGGATGGGGAAGAGAAATGGGAAAGTGAAGCCTGTGAGTTGAGATAAAGACAGTTTATTAAGACAGGAAAATAATAATAATAATAATAACAATAATATTACTAATAATAATGTGTACGAAACAGATGTAGATGTTTAGATGTAGAGCTTAGCGATATGGTTTAGTGGAGTACTTAGTGTTAGGTTGAAGGTTGGACTCAATGATCTTGAGGTCTCTTCCAACCTAGAAATCTGTGATACTGTGAAACAAGTGATGCACAATGCAATTGCTCACCACCCACTGACCGAAGCCCAGCCTATCCCCGAGCAGCCGGCCCCCCACCCCGGCCAGCCCCCCCTATATATTGTTTAGCATGACGTCAGATGGTATGGAATACCCCTTTGGCCAGTTTGGGTCAGCTGTCCTGGGTCTGTCCCCTCCCAGCTCCTGCTGCACCCCTAGCCTGCTCGCTGGCAGGACAGAGCGAGAAGCTGAAAAGTCCTTGGCCTGGTGTAAGCACTGCTCTGCAACAATTAAAACATCAGCATGTTATCAGCGCTCTTCTCATCCTAATCCAAAACACAGCACCCTACCAGCTACTAGGAGGAAAATTAACTCTGTCCTAACTGAAGCCAGGACACCTGCAAAAGTCCAAATGCTGCATTGCCTTTTCTTTCTTCTTGCTTAAAGTCTTTTTGTTGTAGTTACCTCAAAATGTGAAATACAGAGACATTTTCATTTATAAATCCAATGTAAGTATGAAGATAAGAGCTGGAAGTCCAGTTAGTTTGCTGCACGTTCTAGAGTTGCTATGATATGGAAGAGGTATCTATGGTGAACCAGCGTATGTTGTCTGGAAATCCTATGCCATTGTGATACACCATTGTTTTTTAAATGGCCTCATATGCTAAGTTTAAAAATACAGTTCTCTGCAGTGAATGTAGCAGCACTGGCATGTCTGTTAAACGTTTCTGAGTGCACTTTGATATAATTATTTTGCCACTGAAGCAACACAGATTTGTAGATAAAACATCATTCTCCAATCCAGTCTTAATTACCATAGCAATGGCATTCAATTTTACAATAATGGCTGTAGAGAAGGAGGCACTAGCACTTCATCAATATCTTTTCCTAACAACTTTCCTAAACAACGCACCTCCCCAAATTATGATACCTGAACAATCTCTGCATTTAGATAGTCTGCAAGTGTGACATTGTCAACTTACCTTCTTTTCCCTGTGCTATATTCACTTGTTCATGGCCTTAAGCAACCTTTGCCATTCAACTTGTTGTTCAGAAGATTTTTTGATGAGTTCTCACTTTTTAGGCAAACAATTCTGGCCTCAAAATTTACCCTGCATTGTGTACTAGACTTACTTCTTGGGCCCAAGAAAATTCTTATGCTCTTAAAAATTTATTTCTAGTTTCTGTAAAAAAGGGACACTGAAAACTCTGTTTTTTGTTGTTGTTTTGCTTTGTTTTGTTTTCTTTTGTGCTGTACCAAAATTGCAATAATGAAAATTTAAGTGTTTTTGTTTGTTTGTTTGCTTGCTTGTTTCATTTTTTTTTGTTTGTT
Organism: Anser cygnoides; assembly: GCF_040182565.1. Taxonomy (NCBI): domain Eukaryota; kingdom Metazoa; phylum Chordata; class Aves; order Anseriformes; family Anatidae; genus Anser; species Anser cygnoides. The sequence continues at coordinate 97,187,599 of NC_089874.1, read as the reverse complement.
TGTTTTGGTTTTGTTTTGAAAATATGGGGTTGTAGTTTTCAGCAGTGAAAGTTTTTAAGAACGGTCTAGACAAGTGACGTATTTGCAGTGACATATTCAATCTCAGCTACAGTAGGAAACAATCCCATGAGGTCACTTTCCGCCATACTCTCTCCTACAAAGGAAGGATGTTGCCAAGCAAAGTGAAGGTGTAATATACACAACTGCTAATCTATGCCTTATCTATTTTTTGAATAAACAGGAGACATGATGCAGCAGGACTTTGCTTATACTGCAGCAAAAGATATTTTTTGAAGAAATACCTATGGACTAATATTACATCTATAATATAAAGGAAAACAACAAGCAGCAGTATTAATTTGGCTTTATTATTTCTTCTATTTCCATTTTGCCATGGCTCACTACCTTATTAGCAATGTAAAGATATGAATGCAGAAGTGCTCATTTTATCATGACAACATTCAGTTTTGAAACTAATCTAAAATAAAACCCACGGTATTGCACAGAAAACTCAATTATGAAACAAAAGGCATCCAGTATGAAATTAAGGTAGTACATTCCATGTTTTATGTTCTGGCATTGTGGATTGTTACAGGGTTTTTGCTGATAAACCTCAAAAAGCTCACATAGCCAAGAGCAGCTCTAATGGACTGAATCTAAAATTACTCTTTCATCTACTGAAACAAATTGGTTTAATATACAGTTGTTCGTTGTCAAATGCATTAAAAACACTTGTGCCAAACAAAATTATAGGTTGCATTTGTTGTTTGCCTTGTATATTTTTGGAAGGTGGGGGGAATGGGAGAAGTAGGAAAGACAGTGTGTGGAGTTTTCCCTGCACTTGCTAACATCAGACTAGATAGCAATAAGATGTAACACACACAATATGCATGCAATGTGTCTGAATTACATAGGCGTAAATCTTTTTCCTTACATTTTTTAATGTTTGACCATGTGTAGCTAAAAAGTTCTAACCTGTTGGGCATTGCAAGATAGTATGCAAATAGGCCAGCTATTGACAAAGGACTACAGTAATTCACTTTTTTGTTAATCAGGGTGTGATTATCATTCGATTCTTTTGAACTCCATCCAGCTTGCTATTCTGTCTCAACTTCAAGCAGGTGTTTTGTTGTTGCCAGGCCATGAACACAGCCCTGTGCCTGAGTCTTTCAAGTGTGCTAGCTGTGCTGATGAATTTTGCCTGCAAACTTTCCTCAGGCAATAAACTGACTAGTGCAACATGCTCACAGCAATGTTAATCTAGCTCAGGGACATGCACTGCACATGAAAGACTATTTTTACCCTAATTTTTAATTGATATACTTTGCCCACTGCAATTCCACCCCCTCCCCCCTTCACTCTTTCTCTATGTCTTTATATCTATCTTTCTTCTTATTTTATTTTTTTTTTTTGGAGGCAGCAAATGGATTGAAGTGAAATGAAACTACAGTAGCTGGCAGACACAAAAGAGAAACAAGGGTGAAGTTAAATAAAATATGAGAGGGTGGATGCTCAGCAAAGAATTCACCTTTGATTTTAAAGATTAGATAAATTGGAAAAGTAATAATCAGTAAATTGAAAAGTGGGGACTATTATGCATTAGTATTGTGACTAGCATAACAAATGTCTTATTTATACTTTCAGGTTGGTACAATATTTTATGTTATGCAGTAGCTTAGAATGTCTTCTGGAAAAGTGTCATGGTGATACATTTTAGGTCTGCAATGCTAGTAAGAAATATTTGTAAAATAATATGATTCAATGATATTCAACACAAACAGTTTTGAATATCAAAATCTTTCATACTTGTTTAGAACATGCTTCTTAAATGCATTTGATTCATCTATTTGTATGTCATGTATTGGCTTTAACGTTTATGCACTGATTATTAAGTCTGGTTGTTAATATTCAGTTGAAAATGTATATTTATAATATTATTTTACCCACATGCATCTAAAACTTGCTCCGGAATAAAAATATAGGCAGCTGTGTGCTAACTACATACACCACCACCCCTGCTTCTTATTTTTAATATACTATATTCTAAATTCTTATAAAAGAAAGGTCCAAAAAAGCTGGTATGACAAATGAATTAGGAAAAAATCAGGAACATAGTTTCAGAGACATTTATTGTACATTTCATAAGTTTGGGATTTTCCATCTCTCCTCAATATCTACATGGGAAATAGAGATGGGAATAATGGCAAAAAAAATGTATCCTAGAATGTCTGCTCTGTGCCATTTACTCTTAGCTATTCAGAACTAGCACATTTTCCTTTGCTTTGTAACAATGAAATACAGAGCTCCCTCTTTTCTTCTGCTTTCTTGAAAAGGAAATTTACCCCAGTAGTTCTTGTTCTTCATCCCATTTTGTGTCTCTCTCCTCTCCTGGTTCCAGGTAGGAACACAACTATTCCAGGTTTGGGTGCATGAATGAAGCATTGATGCACATGCAGAAGGACCTCCAGTTCTGTTCGCAGGGAGCAAGGTGGGAAGTGAGAAATCTAAAGCAGAAGGAGGACCACTTTTGATGTGAACTATTTGTAAAGGTTAAAAAAAAAAAAAAAAAAAAAAAAGAAAAAACTGCTTTATGGGGAGAATGAACAGGGAGAAAAGGAAGATTTATGATACAGAAAATGAAAATCAGTGATAGCATTGCTAGCAGCACAAGTTGTTATCTTCCAAAGAGGCATGATTAAGCATTCCAACATATTCTCTTTTTATTGCTTATGTATTTTAAGATATGTCTTCTGTTTTTTGAGACAAATTAAATGTTTATGAACTTCTTGTGTACTTGGGAAATGGTTCTTTTCAGATGAATTTTGAACCTTGTTAAAATCTGAGTAAGAATCAGAAAAAAAATAAATATATATATATACACTCACTCATTCTGGTACTATTTTGGATGATATTTTAAAATATTTTCCACAATTAGTTAAATAGAACATGTATTATTTACTTTCATAGCATGTAAATTAGTATACAGTATAGAGTGGTGTCTGTGCAATTGAGTTAGAGTATAGCAGTACAGGTGACTACCATTTAGTCAGTCAACTAGGTAAAGTTCCCTCTGTCCACCGGTGTTGATACAGATAATTTCTTCTCAACTGAAATAATTTTAAAAGTGATTTCCCTTAAGCTTTCCATTTTAAGAAATTCAGTGAGTTTCATGAATTGTTTTTCAAATACAGTATAATTTTAGATAAAGTGAACTAATCCTAGGTGCAATAATCACGACAGAAATATACTCACAATTGCATGAGTGACAATCCTAGAGAGTGAACTAAACCTTTGTTACTATAAGGGCAAATGAAGTCAGCAGGGCACTTGGACTTCAGTTTTACGGAATTGGACTTTGAGTGGTATAAGTATGGTTCAAGGCATTTCTATCCCCATCTTCTCGTCTCTTGTCCCAGACTGGTACTACTGCAGGTAGTGGTGCAAAATGTACCAAAAAAATTAGGTGTTTGAAACAACCACATTTTTTGCATGTTTTGGTCTTACTTTTTTCTTTTTTTTTGGCCTTACTTTGTATCACGTTTTACATAGATTGGCTCACTAGTCCACTGCACCGTGGAATCATGGCCCAAATGTCAGAGCATACAAATAAGCTTCCTCATCCCATTCAAGTGCTGCAGCCTTGGGTTTATGTTGGAGCAATGCCATAACATGCTGTTTTGTGATGCAGCTAATCTGATCTGACAGATAACTGCCACCAAGCAGAGCAATCTTCCCTCTTCCCTGCCTTTCTCTCCCAACCCTGGCAGTGTTTGTCTGTCTCCTCCCTTGCACTGCCAGTGGTGCTCAGCTGACTCCATGGAGGAGTGGCTTAGTGGAGTAAACTGATTGAAAACTATTCCTGCTTTTTTGTTTTCATCTTTTAAGTGTCAGTTTTCTCCTGATGTTCCTGTCTCCCCACAGACTGGTTCAGTGGAGGTCTCGGTGAGCACATGTGCCCACCAGGCACAGGCAGAGGAGGAGGTGGAAGCTGGTGGTCACCAGTGCCTTGGGATGACTTTTTCTGTACCTACACCCTTCCAAGAAGTACAGCCAGTTGGCAGTACCACTGTTGACCTCCCAGGAGCCATTTTGAATTTCTGTTTGTACATTTAACTTTAAAATGACACTTAAAAATGCTGAAGAAGAAAGTAGTTATCAGCTATGCACAGCTGAATGGTCCCAACATGGATTTAAGACTATGATTAAGGTATAAGCAGAATACTGTATCAGATATAATCTTTGACATTATAATGACAAATGTTCATTATTAACTTTTATCACAACAGATATTAAAAAATATATATATATATAAACATTTAGACCTATTAGGAACTTTTCACACAAGTGAAGTGTCTTGTTTCTACTGAGTATGTTGTCCTATGGACTAAGTCCTAGGTTTATTAACATTAGCATAGATTTGCTTACTATGAGTTTTCAATCCATTGAGTTTTCCAGGAAAAGCCTAAAGTGGAACACAGCACCCTGAGACGTGTAATTTCTTCTCATTATATGTGCAATTACTACAGACCAAACTTCTCTCTGTTTCTTTTCCATGAAAAAGCAAACTCTTAAACAAACAGTCCCAGGTGAAAGACCATAAAAGATGTATTGAAAATAAACACATTATTAAAGAACACTGTTTAAGCCATTACATTCAGTGCTTTCAAAAGAGTTCTACTTTGGCCTGTTTGCCTTGTAAGCACTTGTAACTGACTTTTGTGTCTACAGAGGTTTCTTGATCAACACTGAGGACTTCTAAATAAAAGCTTACCATCAGTTTATTTATAGCCATCTAAAAAATTATTTGGAGTACTCAGACACAAGCCCAGTCAGTACACTACTTTTTGTTTATTCAGAAATAGTGTTTTATGCAATTGGAGCAAGAATTACTACAAACTACTGACTAAGCTTCATTTTGGCAGATTATTGTGGTAGAAGTTCATGTTGGCTTTTTAGCTTTTCCATTCCTTCTCTGCAATACTAGTAAGTTATCCACAGAGCTTTGATTCATAGACTAACTGTTTTAAGGCATAAATGAGGAAAGCAAGGATTTTCAGACCTTTTTTCAGGGAAATGGAGAGAACTCGATGAGGTCGTCTGCTTGTTATCTTCATCCAGCTGGTGAAGAGACGAATGAATCTGAGTTGTTGCAAATACATAAACAAACACTGAAAATATATAACCATTTGTGTAAACAGTCACTAAGAAATATGGTTAGTTAATATTAGTAATGTTTGCTGGAAAAACTTTCATGATAATAAATTTCACAAATTTAATTGTGTGTCTCACTGGTTTCATTTCTATAACCAGGATCATTAGGAAGCAGTGGAGAAAAACAACAATAACACTAATAACAAAAATAACAACGATAATATCATAAAAATATATCTCATTGTCATCAATGGATTTCTGAAATGGTTATTTGAAAATTCAGAAGGTTATTTTCATTGTCATACATTGCTATAATACTAAACCAGATTTTCTGATGTTCTATATTCAAGAAAAGAAGATAAAATAAAGATAAGAATAAAAATAAAGCAAAGGAGAAGAAACAGAGAAAATAAACAAGGAAAATGAGCAGAGAAAACAGGGAATGGAAAGAGGAAAATAATTCCAACCCTAAAAAGAGCAAAAAGAGTCAGAAATTTGGAAATCGGTACCAAATTAAAAACCTGGTTCAGTACACAAATAGAGGTATATTTTAAGCAGTGCAAAGCCCTCATAATTATTTATAGTACTGCTAATCACAAACACTTTCTATAGTACTTTAGAAGCTGGATTAAAGTTTATCTATATTCATTATCTTTGATAATTCAATGTTAAGTTTTAATTTTTAATAACATTAAATATAGTATTTTCCAACATAGGCACAGATGTGTAAATATGAATGTGTATATATTTGACTATGTTTTTTATACATATATGCACCATGCATATATAAGAATGACCCTATTCTTCACAACACTTTTTGTGTGGCTTTTTCATATTTTGCACATCTGGATTAAGCAGAATGGGCAGGAACGGGAAATCAATCTCTGGATTTATGTTTTAAAACCAATCACTTTAAAGTATTTATTAATTATTGAATTCACCTACTGAGCAATATTGCTAAGATATATTTACTTAGGAAAGATTTAGAACTGCCATGATATTAGTGTTCAGTTGTAGTTAATAAGCATGCTTATTTTTTCTAAACAAAAGCTGAGATGCATGATGGGAAAACAAATATTAGCATATCTAGACTGAACATGGCTTGTAGACTCCCTGGTGAGTAGTGCTTCTACAGCCAAAGATTATTTACATCATATACAATTAAGTTTTCCTTTAAGACTGATTCTTTTATACTACAGATAAAAATGAAAAACTACACAAAATCTTCTAAAGAAATATTCACATATCTTTAGTAAAGAAAAGAATGTAGTTCATCTTTTGCAGGCCAGCCAAACCTAGGGAATTTTATTTTATCTGTAAATGTCTACGAGCAAAATTTGGTATACAGTTTGACCTCTTTGATTGTATTTTGAGGTTGTTATTGTACTTTGCTGTCAGCTCTTTAATTAATCTTGCTGGGTCTGTAATATCATTGGGGCAGAAATAATTGCTTAAATATAAAAGGACCTGTTAAGGCAGCCACATGGGAAACAGCGATGTGGTGAAAGAGTGCATTTCTACGATTTCGTTATTGACTGTTTAGTAAATAAATCGTATGTTTTAATTGCTCTGTCAGAAGGATCCTTCAATGAGGGAAAGGTGACTGGAGCTGAATATGGGAACACCACAGGACAGCTGTTTGGTCTGGCAGAGGGCTCCCTGCACTTGTACTATATATCCAGAGCGACCTTTCAGATTCCATGTACATAGTAACAATTAAAAGTACACAATGACTTGACAATGTTCACTGTGACAGACTGCAGGTTGGCTGCTTCCCATAACAGCCTCCCAGGCAGAGAGGAACAAAGAGCCCAGGCCCATCTGTACGCTGTGCTGAATGCCTCATGTTCCAGAGAGCGCGCTTTGTTTCTCCAAACGCCCCAGGAAGCTCTTCAACAAACAAAACTCAAAGGTCCAGAGGAGCCCAGTCAGGACATTAATATGATAATGAATTCCGGATTACTCTGACAGACGTGACAAAGAAATAGATCCTTTTGATAATAAGTTATCGGGTTGATTAGATGGAATTTGCCTGACTCCAGTAGATATTTCAACAAAGTCAACAAACCTACACAGGCTGTTGTTCCTGTTATCCTCTCTCTCTCTCCTTGTAGTTTTTTGTCAAGTCTAGTTCATGTCACCGATTTAAGTTTTCTTCTGTTGCACTGAAAATTCTCCTACCTGTCTGGGAAGTTGTTGTAAACCACATCCTCTACAGCATCAAACAAAGGGGAATGGCTGTTTGTCACAGGCAGTTCAGAAGAAAAAGTGTGGTTAATTTAGGGGTATGCCTTTGCTTTTCAGCTAATGTTCCTAGGCTGAATTAGCTCAGTAGGCTTGGCAAGATTAATTTCCAGTCATCCTACACAAAAAAAAAAAAAAAAAAAAAAAAAAAAAGTTAAAATAGTTTCCTTTCTATCCCATCATAATAAATCTGATCCCAATTAAAATAACATTTTCTGTTGTTTACTGCCAGTGGGACACATTGGGTGTAACTTTATAGGTAAAATATGATTTTTGATTCATACAGTTCAGTTCATTTGATTCATACAGTTCAAGAAAGTTGCATGACACTTATGTCATTTTCTGAAGTGGTGTTTGTTGAAACTCCTTTCTCCTTTTGATTCCAGCAGAGGTTGTCATAGCTTTTGGAAATGTACTTGCACAGTATGTATGACTATTGAATTCTGGGGTAATTCTTCTGTCTTCTTGACTGGATCCTCCTAAAGGGTCTACCCAAAACTTCTGTTATTCCACAAGAGATCAGCAGTAAAGAACATCACCTGGCTACAAATACAATAGATGGCTAAGGTCAGTGCCATGTCACACAAAAGACCAAAATCGGGTGGCACCAGCCAGCTGTAGTTAACAGGTATTATATAAATATAAAGGAATGTGCCTTGTGTGGAAAAAAAATGGTCATTAGCCACTTGGGAACGCCCGATTCCCCCCACGGTTTTCCAGCTGCGATCCAAGTGTGTTTAAATAAAAACTTAGTACACTTAACAAGAAGTTTGATAGAGTGTTAACAATCCTCAACTTCACGTTGAGCTGTTAACCAACAAAGTAGTCATTAAATGCTGGTAATGACTGCGTTTCTTGGGATTATTGCTTAATTATAAACTTGATAGAGTGGGTCCTGCCTTCTGACTTGGGGGACATTTTCCGTTGCAGAATTTTAACTACAGACATTTCTTAATATACCACCTCAGTTATAAACCCTTGAATATAACATGAATATATATAAAGCCATAATACTGCCTTTAAAAACAGTTATTTGCACAGTTCACAATTATGTTCAAACCATAACTGGTCTTGGATTCACCTCAGACAGTGGAATTGCAAAGCACAATTGTTGGTAACAAATGATTTCTCAGGGAATATGGCTTTCTTGAGGAATAAAATAAGAGTTTCTGAAAAGGAATTCTGCAGTATAATTGACTGGAAGGAGTCTAGTATGTAGGCAGCACTTCATTCCAAAAACACACCATGAATGTGATGTAAAACTGCAAAAAATGTTTTATTTTTTTTATTTTTTATTTTTATCTCCTATTCTTTCAGAAACAAAGCAATTTTGCTTATGATGTACAATAAATTATTTCAGCAGCCATGACCTTGAAAATTCCCTAGCTATTACTGGTTACTGTGCCTTAACTTATAATTATTTCCCAAAATCTGTAGATACCATGGCCTCATGTATACAATTATAGAAATGTATTCAGGGAAGTTTTCTCCTCTGGGCTGATATCCAAGCATCTAAATATGTATTATCCCAATTGACAAGGAAAGATAAGGGGTGCAAAGTGCCACATGCTTCAAATCCCAGCACATGAGGTGGCTGTTCACAGACACAAGGGGCCTAGGGAGAAAGGCATTTTTATTTTTCTTTCTTTGCTGGTTTGTTGTTTGATTCAAGTCATCATATTGCACTAATGCATACAAATCTGCCACAGAAATCATTGAGTAGGTGGGTTTTGAATGTGTGGGTATACTAAATTTATTCCTTTTCCATAAAAAAGGCTTAAAATATTTAACATTAATTTAAAATTCTTAAAATGCCTTAGAACTTTAAGGCCACTTAATATTTACAAGCAGGGAGGCAGCTGGTAGAAAAAAAAAAAAAAAAGAAAAAAAAAGATTTCATCCTTTAAACTGAATCTTGTTCTGTAATTCACAAAATACTGAGTCTTCTAATGCTAAGTAGCTAAGCAAACTAATACATCTTCAGTCTTTTTCAGACTATTCTTTTAGGTATTAAACAATGAGGAAATCAAACAAGATTCCATCTTTAGAAGCTATTAGATCAAACATTCTTTGAAAAGAATAACATGTAGAATATATTTATTTGTACAAAATTTTAACTGAAAGTTGCACTGATAGATAGTTTCACAAATAATTTATCTGCAAAAATGCATCTAAGTATTTTTAGAAGTGTTTAGAAGATGGCTGCATAGTGAATTTTCAGGTTATTGTACTAATTAATTAATGAGAGACAACTTTAAAGAAGAATAACATCTTCTACCAGGACAAATAATATAAATGGAAGAGATGGAGAAGACTTGGAGCATGCAAGTGTTTTTAGCTTTAGCATTTTATTTCAAATTGTTGCCAGTACATGAAAGGAGGAGCTTTCTGTTGGAAATCTGAAAGGGAACAGAGACAAATATCTTTGCGTGTGTAAATCCTCTTCTTTCTTCATTCAAAAACTCAGGCTTGTGTCCACAGTGGCTTGTTGGCTCAGTTCGTCAGAAAGCCTGCAGCAATTCCCTGAGCCCTCATTTGTAGACATCACTTTGGCAATGGAACAATGCAGCTGATTCTCATTCTAAGGATTATGGTACTATATATAAAGAAAACATAAAAAGATTTACATATATTCCATGTAATTTCCCCCATTATGTTTTAAGCATGGAATAGACTTTTAAGCCTTTTATTTGGTAGACGTGTCACAAAATATATTTAAAAAATCATAATTTGTACCACATTTTATTTTCAAAAGTAATATGCACCTCATATATCATATCAGATAGATGTCCTAGTAGCTGCAGGCTGAGAAAAATGGAAAAAAAAAATATGAAAAAATGGATTCTATTCTTCTGGGGTTAAATCACTTATCTTACTGAGTGAATTGGGGTAGCATGCATGTCCCCATTCTCTCCCATTGTTTACGTAAATGACACTGTAAATAGAGTATGGCCTAGAGGAGGAGTGTAGTCATTGTTGCTTGTTTTTTCTTTTTTGTCATCATGAGCAAGAGGGAACAGTGGTAACAAAACCTTACCTTTGCTACTTGCAGACCAGCTATGAGTGAGAAAATATTGTCCACCTTTCACAGGCTTGAAACATGATATATTCTTACACTTTTCCAGCTGTTTCTGACATAGAATAGGCAGAACAGTGCCTTTTTGAAATGTCTCTAACACCATAGTTCGTAACCACTAAGATCTATACTTCACAAATGTGCTAGTACCATTCTGCACTAGATGGGAAATACACAATCACAGAACACATCATTTACAATATTGCCAAGAAGCTATGTGGGGCACATTCAAGCCAATACATTTGAGCCAAATTTGAATTTATTACAAATTAGCCCTTTGTATCATGCCACTGCCTCAGACCACTTATTCGGAAGCCCCAAAGCCCTGTTTGCTGTATTATCGGATGACATCCTAACAAGCGATGACTCCATTCCTGGGGATCCATTCACTGTCTGTCTGCTCACTTCTTGTTCCTGCGGGCATGATTAAACTTAGAAACACCTCAGCTGAGAAAATTCCCACCAAACAGCTTGATTTAAGACCTTGAGTTTAAACAGAAGATCTGTAAATGGCTTAATGAAATTTTGTAACAGGCTCCTAATGGAAAAGCTGGAAAGAAAAGGAGCCTAAAAACATGCTCCTGTCACCAGCAATGTGTGAGAAAAAAATGCCAGAATGCAGCTGAATGACAAAAAAGTAGAAGCTGGCCACTGTACGCTCTGGGACAAGATAAAGACGTTAATTTAAATTAAGTTCAATCACGTGGAACATAAATAGCTCTCTCTGAGAAGATCTGAGCCACTTTGCAGAGTTTTCTTTTGCCACAAGTACTGTGCACAAAATGCAAGTCGCTTGAGCATGACAAGACATGATATATGTTTTCATGTACATTTTCACAGACTTGCATGAGTCAAGAACACATGGGAGGAGGAGATGATTCTCCTGCAGCACAGATCTAGGAAACCATGGTGAATTGTAAGGCTCTACCTGTTGCAAACATGCTGCCTTCTACCTAACTTTGGAGTAATAGACAACAGTTAAAATAAGGCAGGGTTTCACAGTCTGTTCCCTGCTGGAAACAAATTGTTTTTTCCTTGCTGCAGAAGAGCCACAGACCCACACTGACTTGTGGTGGTTTTACCCAGCTGGGCAGCTGAGCTCCATCACAACTGCTCTCTCACTCCCCCTCCTCAAAGGGAAAAGGGGAGAAAATACGATGAAAAGGGCTCAAGGGTTAAGAGAAAGACAGGGAGATTACTCAACAGTTATTGTCACAGGCAAAATAGACTCAGCATAGGGATATTAACCTAAGTTATTACCTATTACTAACAAGCTAGAGCAGTGAGAAACTAAAAAATCTTCAAGAACTTTTCCAGTATGGGTCCATATCATGGGGTCCATCCATCACAAGCAACTCGCTCCAATATGCCACAGCAGCTCCTGCCAGATCACTTGCTCCTGCGGGGGCTCCTCTCCACGGGCTGTAGCTCCGGCCCGGGGCCTGCTCCTGTGGGGGCTCTCCATGGGCTGCAGCCTCCTCCAGGCCACATCCACCTGCTCCACCGTGGGCTCCTCCACGGGCTGCAGCGTGGAGATCTGCTCCGTGTGGGACCCATGGGCTGCAAGGGGACAGCCTGCTCCACCAGGGGCCTCTCCACAGGCCACAGGGGAACTTCTGCTGCATGCCTGGGGGCCGCAGGGCTGCTTCTCACTCCACTCTCCCAGCTGCTGTTGTGCAGCAGTTTTTTTGTTTGTTTGTTTCCTTTCTTTAATCTGCTCTCCCAGAGCCATGAACAACATTGCTTATTGGCTTGGCTGTGGGCAGCCTGGGCAGGTCCCTTTGGTAGCCAGCTGGAACTCTCTCTTATGTAACATGGGGCAGCTTCTGGACTCTTCTCACAGAGGCCACCCCTGCAGCCCCCTGCTACCAAAACCTTGCCACGTAAACCCAACACGAGTGAAAGAGAGAGCAGCAACAGCATCTAACTCCATTTTACATGCACTTAGTTACCTGAGACATCAACACAAGGGTAGCAGTCACAACTCAGGACTTAAAGGAAAGCCACAACCTTCTGTAGCAGCAGCACAAAGCCAGGAAGGAAATTTACCCTCACTGTCTGAAATGGCACTAAACACCTCCATGTAGGTAACTCTCCACTTACTTCAACACCCTCCCTACTGGTTCATTAAGACAGAATTTTACCCCGCTTTGTCGGTCAGAATTAGGTAAGCTAGCTTTCTGAGAGAGCCAGGAGACAGCAGAGACTTCTTTAGGAGACAGTGAAAAGGCTCCCCCAAGTCTGGTTGCTCTCACCTAACCGTACAAGGACATTGGGATGCAATTAGTTGTCCATTTTTGCATTTGTTGCCGCCATTAGGTATGGCAAGACAAACTGACCAGTTTGCAATAGAAAATTGACTTCAGGTGACAAAAGGTAGGTGAGAAGAATCACCATTTGTTTGAAGTCATGAATTTATTTATCTTAAAGGATTTCTTAAGATGTAGCCTTTTGAATTACATTTTTCTTAAACTTTTGAATGAGATTAGAAAACCTCAAAAAGGTATCACTATATTTACAGGAAGTGAGTGGTGAAGTTGCCCAAATTTGACAGCATCCTTATGAACTGAAAAGTCATCTATACATGCATTTTCTATAAAATCAGTTAATGTGGCAGAGTTTTTATTTATTTATTTTGATTTGTCCTAGTGCAGATAATTTATCATTCAAACATATTAGTTTTGTCACCTTAAATTCACTCTGCGAGAAGTCCTGGAGAAGTAATCAAAAAATTGTGTTCTCATTTAAATCTTATGTTCCACATTACATCCAGCAGCACATGCAATGCAAATTAAATAAACCAACTGCAACAAAAAATAAAATAGGCAAAAGAAAAAAAAAATACTCAAAAGAATGTGCATCCTTTGTATGGTGTGTAAATTTTGGTATAATTCGCTATACTGTTTTTAAGAATTTCTTTCTACATGCTTTTTATTCTCACCAAAATATTAGTAGTACTACATTTGGTTCAATTATAAGTACAGGCATCTTTAAATTTATCTATCTTTTCTAGCTTTCTCCAAATCTTTAGATTCCAGATTTCAAAGGCAATCCTAAATTTTAATCTTACTCAATCCATTTTTGTAAAAAAAAATATGTATTACTATTATACTATATGTATTATTGCATGACACCAAACTTTGTACTCTTAGCATTATCGCTTTACCATATTAACAATAAATGGCATGTTTTCTTAGGATAGCCAAATGAATAGATTAAGGAGCATGGAAAAGAGAGGAATAGCATTGTTTTTTACCTGTGCATTCAGTTCTTCATGAAAGCAACTCCCAAAGTTGCTACTTCTCCCTGCACCGTAATGATATTGTACAGTGCCTTTTGGCTCTAGCACAATGTGTTATGCATCAGTGTTTAAGAGCATATTGTGCACCATTATTGCCCTCTCTCTAGAGGACTACAAACTGCATTAGTTTGAATTACCAAATCAAAACTTTATGTGCAGCAGTTCCCCCACAAGGGCTTTAGCATTTTTATGTCATAATCCCTCTATTATCCCCCTCCTCACATGCTTTATAACCATTAAGTTATTGAAAAATTCTCAACAGATGTCATCTTAAGATGAATGTTGCTGTGCCGACTGGTATCAAGGCTGGAATCTGGATATTGCTCAACTTTACTAAAAATGTCAGGGAGAGAATAGTCAGCTGTAAAAATACAAGATATGCCAGCAATGGTTGTTTTCATGTCAACTGCAACATGACTTGTAGTGTTCACAATTTTAGCTTCTAGAAGAAGCAGTTTTCGTTTGATGGGTTGGCAGTAATGGCTTGAGATATGTAGCACAGAAAAAAGAAAATAATTCAAGGATTTTTTTCCCTCTCCGTTTATGATAAAAGCAGATTCATGCTCTAATCTGATTTAAGCCTCAAGTCTTAGCTTTTAGCATATATTTCTCACATTGATAATTTTTTTTTTTGAAATACAGAAACTTTTTGTATAGGAGTAATAATAACATCTTATTGATGATTATGTTTTCTCCTTGCTTCTAAAGAAGTGAAATAACAAACCTGATTGCTACCATGGTAATAATAACAATTTATTAATATCTTTCCTCTTACTCCATCAGGGCATTTGTAATTTTAAACAGCATAGAGACATAAAAATGTGCACTGTGACATAATTTAGACCATCTTAAATTGAACTAAACAGTGCAAAAGACATTTATCTTCCAAAGAGGTGACAGTATGGTATTTAAATAACAGGAGATACATGGAGCATAGATACCTGTCAAAATGAGATTCAAGAACAGAGCCAGGGACCACATTAATAAGAACTTTAAAAAACAGTGATGTTTCAGAGTAAATAAGTTGTATTGGAAACGGTTGCTGTACAAAGCAGAGGACTAGCATAATATACTTCAAATTCATCAGAATAGTCTAGCACTTTAGCTCTTTGATTCAGAGGTAATGCGACAAACCTAATGAGAGCTTTTAAAGAGATACAGTAATCAAGTCTTCTAATGAAGCAGATATACTTGAGATCTTGACAGATTAGAGGGCTGGGCAGTCACCAACAATATAAAGTTTAACAAGTGCCAGATTCTGCACCTGGGAAGGGGCAACCCTTGCTATGCATACATAGCCTCTGGGGGATGAGAGGCTGTAGAGCAGCCCCTCAGAAAGGGATCTGGAGGGCGGGGGGCTTCGTTGATAGCAAGTTGAATATTAATCAGCAGTGTACCTTGGCAGCCAAAAGCACCAACCATACCCTAAGGTGCATCAGGCACAGCATTGCTACCTGGTCAAAGGAAGGGATTATCCTGCTCTGTTCTGCCCTGGTGCAGCCTCACCTCAAGTGCTGTGTGCAGTTTTGGGCACGACAACATAAGAAGGCATAAATCTATTAGAGAGTATCCACAGAAGGGCTACTAAGATGGTGAATGGTCTAGAGGGCAAGACAAATGAGGAGTGACCGAGGTCCCCTGGTTTGCTCAGCCCAGAGCAGAGGAGACTGAGGGGAGGCCTCATGGCGGCCTGCAGCTTCCTCACGAGGGGAGCGGAGGGGCAGGCGCTGAGCTCTGCTCTGTGGGGACAGCGACAGGACCCAAGGGAATGGCATGGAGCTGGGACAGGGGAGAGAGTCAGACTGGGTGTTAAGAAAAGGTTCTTCACCAAGAGGTGGTCGGGCACTGGGTCTGGCTCCCCAGGGCAGTGGTCACAGCACTGAGCCTGTTGGAGTTCCAGAAGCATTTGGACAAGAATCTCAGACATATATTCTCATTTTTGGGTGGTCCTGTGTGGAGTCAGGACTTGATGATCCTTGTGGTTCCCTTCCCTCTTGGGATATTTCATTATTTATAATACTTTGCTGTAGATGTGCAGACAAGGCAGGAGGCTCAAAAGCAGCAAACAGCCAAGCAGAGAATCTGCACCAGCCACAGATAAGCTTTCAAAGGACAAAGACAGTATTTTGAGTGTCTGAGCCTGTTGCTGCCATCTGAGGGAGGCAGAGGCACCATGTGTGCGAGGTGCGAGCAGGTGGATGACCTGGTCCGCCTGGTGGCAGAACTCAAAGAGGAGGTGGAGAGGTTGAGGGCTATTAGGGAGTGTGAGCGGGAGATAGACTGGTGGAGTGGCTCCCTGCAGGGTCTGAAGGAGAGGTACCGGAGTGAGACACCCCTAATGGGGATGGACCCCCTGCCCTGTCGCTGTCGGGCAGAGGGAGGCAACCTAGAAGTTGAGGAGGGATGGAAACAGGTCCCTGCTCGACCTTTCAGGCAACGCCCTCCCCTACCGGCCCCGCCTTCCCAGGTGCCCTTACGTAACAGATTTGAGGCCCTGGAGCTTGAGAGACCGGTGGGTGAGGACGAGGTAGAAAGTCTACCCAGGAGGATGCCTAGGGCGAGGAAGCCGACTCCACGCCTCAAGACTGCCTCCAACAAGAAAGACAGAAGGGTGAGTAGTAGGCGACTCCCTTCTCAGGGGAACAGAGGGCCCTATTTGTCGACCTGACCCTACCCGTAGGGAAGTCTGCTGCCTCCCTGGGGCCAGGGTCAGGGATGTTGCCAGGAAGCTTCCCAACCTGGTTCGCCCCTCTGACTACTACCCTCTTTTGATAGTCCAGGCTGGCAGTGATGATATTGATGACAGAAGCCTGAAGGCTATCAAATGGGACTTTAGGGGACTGGGACGGTTAGTGGATGGAGCGGGAGTACAGGTGGTGTTTTCGTCTATCCCTGCAGTGGCATGGAGGGGTACCGAGAGGACACAGAAAGCCCACCTGATTAACACGTGGCTCAGAGGCTAGTGCCAACACAGAAATTTTGTTTTTTTTGACCATGGGGCGCTTTACTCGGCACCCGGCCTGATGGCCGCAGACAGGTCCCTATCTCTAAGGGGAAAACGGATCCTAGCCCAGGAGCTAGCAGGGCTCGTTGAGAGGGCTTTAAACTAGGAAAGAAGGGGGATGGGGCTGAAAGAAGGCTTGTTGGAGCTGTGCCAGGGGGAACGATGGCAAAGCCAGGGAAGAAACCAATGGCCCTACTGAAGTGCATCTACACTAATGCATGCAGCATGGGTAACAAACAAGAGGAGCTGGAAGCCATCGTGCAGCGGGAAGGCTATGACTTGGTTGCATCACGGAAATGTGATGGGACCACTCTCATGACTGGAGTGCTGGCAATGTGTGGCTATAGGCTCTTCACAAGGGACAGGCGGCACAGAAGGGGTGGTGGTGTGGCTCTCTATATTAGAAAGTGTTTAGATGTTGAGGAACTTGAGGCTGGGAATGATAAGGTTGAGTCCCTATGGGTTAGGATCAGAGGGAAGGCCAACAAGGCAAGCATTCTGGTGGGGGTCTGTTATAGACCACCGAGCCAGGATGAGGAGACTGATGAGGAGTTCTACAGGCAGTTGGCAGAAGCCGCGAAATCGTCAGCGCTTGTTCTTGTGGGGGACTTCAACTTCCCAGACATATCCTGGAAGCGCAACACAGCCCAGAGAAAGCAGTCTAGGAGGTTTCTGGAGAGCGTGGAAGATAGCTTCCTGATGCAGCTGGTTAGAGAGCATACCAGGGGAGGTGCCCCACTAGACCTTCTGTTCACAAACAGTGACAGACTGGTGGGAGATGTGGTGGTCGGGAGCTGTCTTGGGCAGAGTGACCACGAAATGGTTCAGTTCTCTATTCTTGGCGAAGTCAGGAAGGGGACCAGTAAAACCGCTGTCTTGGACTTCCGGAGGGCTGACTTTGAGCTGTTCAGGACACTGGTTGGCAGAATCCCTTGGGAGGAGGTTCTGAAGGGCAAAGGAGTCCAGGAAGGCTGGGCACTCCTCAAGAAGGATGTCTTAATGGCTCAGGAGTGGTCTGTCCCCACCTGCCCAAAGACGAGCCGACGCGGAACTAGACTGGCCTGGCTGAACAGAGAGTTGTGGCTCGAGCTTAGGAGAAAAAGGAGGGTTTATAATCTTTGGAAAAGAGGGCGGGCTTCTCAAGAGGACTATAAGGATGTTGCGAGGCTGTGCAGGGACAAAATTAGAAAGGCCAAAGCTCATCTGGAACTCAATCTGGCTACTGCCGTTAAAGATAACAAAAAACGTTTTTACAAATACATCAACACAAAAAGGAGGACTAAGGAGAATCTCCATCCTTTACTGGATGCGGGGGGAAACTTAGTTACAAGGGATGAGGAAAAGGCTGAGGTGCTCAATGCTTTCTTTGCCTCAGTCTTTAGCGGCAAAACCGGTTGTTCTCTGGATACCCAGTACCCTGAGCTGGTGGAAGGGGATGGGGAGCAGGATGTGGCCCTCGCTATCCATGAGGAAATGGTTGGCGACCTGCTACAACACTTGGATGTACGCAAGTCGATGGGGCCAGATGGGATCCACCCGAGGGTACTGAGCGAACTGGTGGAGGAGCTGGCCAAGCTGCTTTCCATTATTTATCGGCAGTCCTGGCTATCGGGGGAGGTCCCAGTCGACTGGCGGCTAGCAAACGTGACGCCCATCTACAAGAAGGGTTGGAGGGTAGACCCGGGGAACTATAGGCCTGTTAGCTTGACCTCAGTGCCAGGGAAGCTCATGGAGCAGATTATCTTGAGTGTCATCACGCGGCACTTGCAGGGCAACCAGGCGATCAGGCCCAGTCAGCATGGGTTTATGAAAGGCAGGTCCTGCTTGACGAACCTGATCTTCTATGACAAAGTGACGCGCTTGGTGGATGAGGGAAAGGCTGTGGATGTGATCTACCTTGACTTCAGTAAGGCTTTGACACTGTTTCCCACAACATTCTCCTCAAGAAACTGGCTGCTCGTGGCTTGGACTGGCGTACGCTTTGTTGGGTTAAAAACTGGCTGGATGGCCGGGCCCAGAGAGTTGTGGTGAATGGAGCCAAATCCAGTTGGAGGCCGGTTACTAGTGGAGTCCCCCAGGGCTCAGTGCTGGGGCCGGTCCTCTTTAATGTCTTTATCGATGACCTGGATGAGGGGATTGAGTGCACCCTCAGTAAGTTTGCAGATGACACCAAGTTAGGTGCATGTGTCGATCTGCTCGAGGGAAGGAAGGCTCTGCAGGAGGATCTGGATAGGCTGGACCGATGGGCTGAGGTCAACTGTATGAAGTTCAACAAGGCCAAGTGCTGGGTCCTGCATCTGGGGCGTAACAACCCCAAGCAGCGCTACAGGCTGGGAGATGGGTGGTTGGAAAGCTGCCTGGCAGAGAAGGACCCGGGAGTACTGGCTGATAGGCAGCTGAATATGAGCCAGCAGTGTGCTCACGTGGCCAAGAAGGCCAACAGCATCCTGGCTTGCATAAGAAGCAGTGTGGCCAGCAGGTCTAGGGAGGTGATTGTCCCCCTGTACTCGGCTCTGGTGAGGCCGCACCTCGAGTACTGTGTTCAGTTTTGGGCCCCTCGCTACAAGAAGGACATGGAGGTGCTCGAGAGAGTCCAGAGAAGGGTGACCAAGCTGGTGAGGGGTCTGGAGAACAAGTCTTACGAGGAGCGGCTGAGGGAGCTGAGGTTGTTTAGCCTGGAGAAGAGGAGGCTCAGAGGAGACCTCATCGCTCTCTATAGGTACCTTAAAGGAGGCTGTAGAGAGGTGGGGGTTGGTCTATTCTCCCATGTGCCTGGTGACAGGACAAGGGGGAATGGGCTAAAGTTGCGCCAGGGGAGGTTTAGGTTGGATATTAGGAAGAACTTCTTTACTGAAAGGGTTGTTTGGCATTGGAATGGGCTGCCCAGGGAGGTGGTTGAGTCACCATCCCTGGAGGTCTTTAAAAGACGTTTAGATGTAGCCGTTAGTGATATGGTTTAGTGTAGGACTTGTTAGTGTTAGGGCAGAGGTTGGACTAGATGATCTTGGAGGTCTCTTCCAACCTAGACGATTCTGTGATCTTCCTACAGTTTTAAACAATCCCTGGCCTGTAGTTTTTTTGACTACAGAGAAAGCAGTAGTTTTTTGTTTGTTTGTTTTCTAGTAAAAGAGACTGCT
The DNA here is from genome assembly GCF_040182565.1 of Anser cygnoides. NCBI lineage: Eukaryota > Metazoa > Chordata > Aves > Anseriformes > Anatidae > Anser > Anser cygnoides. The sequence goes on along the minus strand of NC_089874.1, from coordinate 97,167,686 downwards.
GCTGGAGCAAGCCAGAACTGATTGCTCAGATTGCACACATACCATGTAATTCAGTTAATGGAGGGTTTTTCCATAGGGTATATGACAAGGACTACAAATATTTATCTAGTTCATGGCTTTATCTGCTATTTAGTTGTCTGGACTGCTGTAACTAGGGGGAGATTGGTTTCTGGACAGCTTTCTAGCCTTCTACTTTTCATTTTGTATCCAAAAGGCTCCTCCCTCACGTGATTTAGCTCAGAGCTTCCAATGGTGCAAAGATGGAACAGGAGATGGGATGCACCAGATGGGAACCTGATCAAGCCAACCTTGTCTGCAAGCAATTAAAGGGAAAATGCCAAAGGCAGCACAGGTCTAACTTTTCCCTGTAAAAATGGTATTATGAAAGATGATGCACTCAGATTGCCAGATATTCAGAACTCCCAGCAACTCTTGATTCCCACAGTTTTGATAGGAGTTGCTGGCTACTGGATACTTTTAGAAGTCCACAAATCCTTAAGTGAATAGTGAACAGGAAATTTTGGAAAAAAAGGGTGCTCATCTTTGATTTTCAAAAGTATTTAATCACAGAAATCTTATCTTGTATTTAAGTCTTTATAGTTAATGTACATTGTATAGTATTCCTACTTCTCTCTCTGTGTTTTAAAAATATTCTAATTTATCTCATTACTGTGTATGCTGCTTTTGTTCTGTATTGCTATTTTAAAACTTATGCCATACAAACATTTCCAGATCTTTTGAATATGATACTCTACTTGAATTTTATTCACAGTTTATAAACTGACATGGTTAGTGTATTCATTTATATGCTGTGATACTTTTCCAGCTCAAAGCTTTAATATTTCATTGCAGTGCTAGTATCTGATCTGAGGAAATACATTTCTGTGTATTTTGCAAGAGTCTTTTAAGGTTTTCCCCATATTTATTTCCATACAGTTTTTTAGTATAGGTTTGGACTAGTTCTGCTCTTCTATCTCACATTCCCTCCGCTGGATTTGAATAGTATGTGTTGGTGGATTAATCTGCCACTACCCTTGATAATTTCTATTACTTCGTTTTCTAAAAGCCCATGATCAGCTTCACTGTGAAAAAATGATTATAAAGGTATTTGTGCTACACCAGCGTTAATGAGACCTAGAACGTCCCTAATTTAAAACCAGAGTGTATTTCCTATATCTCATTTACACCTCCTTGTATGACACTAAGGAAATGTACATTTGCAGCCAAATGACTCTCCCCATTTATTTCCAGTTTTACCTGCACCTTTTCAAAATACACAGTTCTTCTCCCAAGCAGTTTTCCATCTTCTTCAGCTGTAATAATAGAAGTAAATAATATTTAACAAATTGCCATTTCCTTGTGCCCTGTCTTCAATCCCCTATCATTATTTTTAATGGGACAATTTAACCTTTGAACTTATGTCTCTATTACAGATATAGTTGAAGTGCCCTTAATTGAAATATTCCATGCAACTTGACATTCAATATTATTTCTTTGCTCCTCTAATTATCCTTTTAACTTTCTTCTGCTTATTTGTATAAACCCTCCTCAATCTGTCTTTTTACCAGACTGTTTATATATTTTTCAAAAGCCTTTCAATTATTTGCTCATTCTACTCTTTACATACTACATAACTACATTTGACCTCTATAACCCTCCTCCCTGTTTAGATTTAGCTGAGATGAATTTCAGTTGCAGGCTCAGCAGCCATTTCTCAGATTATTTCCCAGTGCTCATCAGTAGTCTCTTCTCTGCATTGGAGAACACCCAAACAAAATCTCTTTGGAAATGCAACGTAAATTCAGATGTTCCAAGAGTGAAAAGAAAGTGTCATTTTGGAAACAATCGAAACATGCTGGTTGGTTTCAATACAGGTTATGAGAAATCAGACCTAGAAATATATATTCCCAATGGTGAGAAGATCCCCATTTTCAAGCTGCATTGGATGCACACAATTTATAAAATACAAAGAAAAATTAGGCAGAATGATTCTAACACACTCCAGCAAGCCACTACAATCTGTCTATCTTATAACTTGGAGTTGTTTCTCTCCCCCTTCTCTGCCAAGACTTCTTATGCTATGTGAAAAGGTTTACTTAGTTTACTTAGTTTAATAATTTTATATGATTTTTTTTTTCTGTGCAATCTTATTCCCAGAAATGATGAGAGAAAGGACTCTTCCCACAAACAATCCAACAAGCTCAGTAGCATCCAGTCTTGCACTATAATTTCATATTAATTTCCTTGTTTTGTTGTTGTTGTTGTTGTTGTGGTTGTTGCTTTTTTGCATAGCTGTTTTTCAATCAATACATATGTAAATAAAATCCTCCATTATCACAGTTTCTGTTCATATTACAGTCCACTTGTCGACATGTACAACTATTCTTAATGATATTTCTTACATAGTTGGAAAATTGTAGAAAATTCATTCAAAACACGCAAATGTTGATTTCTATATCCAGTGAACTTCATATGTGTTATTACACATAATAATTCTATGGCCTTGAAACATTTTCCTCATTATGTTCTGTCATAGCAGGACCACTGTTTTGAATTTTTATCTTCTGGTACCCTGTCTCTCCTTGAACAAAGGGGAGAAACCGTGTTGTATGAGGGAAATATCATCTTACCAAATGAGAAAGGTGAAAGGAAGCATGAGTTACTAAAATGAGAAGTTATGTCACAAGCATACACTATTTTTGATTGCTGGGATTTTCTCTTTTCTGAAACTTTTGATAAAAAAGTTCTTTTAATGACCTGTATGTGGGTATTGTCACACAGCTGCCAACTACATGGTCAGAGCTGAAAAAAAGCATTTGTCTTTACAATCGTGCCACATCAGGAGCACACATACAACCAACTATGAAGGTTCAATAGATACACGGTAAATAATTACAATGCAGTAACTTGATCACTCCTAATTGTCACCAATATTCTAAAAATCTGACCTTGCTTAACCTTCATGTACCTGAATGAGTGATTTAAAAGGTAAAGAAACTTTCTCTTCTGTAAGCGTGAATGTAAAGATTCTGCAAAAGTTGATGGCTTATTTTTTTTCTTTCTTTTTTCTTTTCTTTTCTTTTCTTTTCTTTTCTTTTCTTTTTTTTTTTCTTTTCTTTTCTTTTTTTTCTTTTCTTTTCTTTTCTTTTCTTTTCTTTTCTTTTCTTTTCTTTTCTTTTCTTTTCTTTTCTTTTCTTTTCTTTTCTTTTCTTTTCTTTTCTTTTCTTTTCTTTTCTTTTCTTTTCTTTTCTTTTCTTTTCTTTTCTTTTCTTTTCTTTTCTTTTCTTTTCTTTTTCTTTTCTTTTCTTTTCTTTTCTTTTCTTTTCTTTTCTTTTCTTTTCTTTTCTTTTCTTTTCTTTTCTTTTCTTTTCTTTTCTTTTCTTTTCTTTTCTTTTCTTTTCTTTTCTTTTCTTTTCTTTTCTTTTCTTTTCTTCAGTATATGATGATCAAGAGAAGGGCTTTCAAGCTCACTTGCAAAAAATTAAAATAACATTCAGTCTTGACTAATATGTGGAAAACTTAACAATTTATTTATTTATTTATTTATTTATTTCATAATGAAGAACAGAAAATTTTATCACTAAGAACATATGAACAGCTATGCTAGTTCAGACCAAAAGCCTGTCTGGTCCTATATCTTGCCTCTTACCAGTAGGCAAAAGCAGATGCCTAAAATAAAATGGAGGATGATGACAAGCACTGTGAAATTCCCCTGAACATTTTTCTTCCTCTGGCAGTTACATTCTTGGAAAACTTTTGTAGGCAATGGTGATATCTCCATTCCTTACAGACTTCATTGACCTTTTCTTCCATATCTCCTTCTGATTGTTTTTTGAATCCAAATGAACAGTTGGGTCCCACTGCCTTTTGAATTGGCTACTACCATAGTTAATTTACATTTTGTGTGGAGATCATTCTTTTTTTCTTGATTTGAACATGTCAACTAATGGTTTTGTTTGATTGCTTCTAGTTCTTGAACTGAAGGCGAAGAGGACCCTATACCACACTACTTGAGGCATGCTAACCTATTTAATATTTCTTCACTTGGAAACTGTCCTACACCTATCAATAGACATTATCATAATTTGTTTTTGGTTTTGGGCTTTGTTTTCATTTTTTTTTTGTATTTTTTTTCCTGACTTCCTGTCATATGTGCTTTAGGATGGGAGGATCAGATGTACACAATTGTTCTAGTGCAGGTGCACCAGAGATTTATATGGTAACAAAATTATATTTTCTGCCTTGTTTTATATATATATATTAACTGAAGAGATAATTTTGTGAAACTGTCTATTATAATTGATGATATCATTCCTGAGTGGTAACGGTCATCTTAGAACCCATCATTATAGAACCTATCATAAAATTAAGTTTGTTTTTCCACATGTGCATCACTTCACATTTCCCTGCATTGAATTCCATCTTCCAATTTATAATCCAGTCCTTTAGTGCTGTGTAGTCCTTCTGCAGTTCTCTGCAGTCAGCTCTCCTTTTAATGATCCACTGTGATCAGCAAACTTGATAACATAGTTATTCATCTCCTTTTCATGACTATTTATTTAGAAATGCACTGGTCACTTTTCTCCTCTAAAAAATAACCATTCATTTCACTGCCTTCTAATTTATAACTAGTTATTTAGCCAGGTTAGAGTCTCTTCTTGAACTGCGACTATTTACTTTCTAGGCCCACTGTACAGTTTCCAGACATTGTCATATTTTTTTTTATCAGTTTCATTCAGAGTGTGGACACAGGGCTTATCGATCTGTGGTGCCCTTCATCTCCAGAGGAAGTCTCTTTCTGGCTCTCCGGTAGCAAGACAGTTGTGAGTAAAGTCACATACTTCAGTCAGTAGTTCATCCATTTCTTTCTTGAATTTCAGCATAGCTCCTGGATACACGTTTGGCTTTAGTGATCTAAAATCATTCATTTTGCCAAGTTGTCCTATATGCTGTACTCCTGACATTTAAATCTGATATTTGTATTCTCTTTTTGTTCTCTGTGAAAAACAGTTCTGGCTTTAAATAAAAATAAAAAAAAAAAATAAAAAATCTTCAGATGCCTACCTGATGCAGAGAGATTTGAAATAGCAATTTAGTTCTTGTGCTATGTTGTCATCTGTGTTGTCATCTCATCCAAGCACTCATTTTATGCCTTGGCTATTTATTGGCCCTTTAGGCAGAATTCCTGCTCCTGATAAGTTTGTTTTTTGTGTGTGTGTGTGTGTTTTTGTTTGTTTGTTTGTTTGTTTTTTTCCTGGCCTTACTGTGCTTTTACATTTAAGCTACCAAAGTTCATGTTCTTTTCTCTTTTCCTTATTCAGATTAAACCTCAGTTTTTTTAAAGGATAGCTTTTTATCTTTAATACACTTTCTTATTCTGCTGTTTGCCCATCCTGATTTTCTCTTATTCTTTCTAAAATATTCTTTGCAAACTATGTGTGCATTTGTGTTGCACTGCCAACATGAGGCTCCAAAATTATTCCTAAATTTCCAGTAAAGAATTTACTCCTTTAGCTTCTCTTTTTAGTTTATTTTTAAGTAGCTTCCTCACTTTTTGTTGTTCCCTTTTTAAATGTTCCATGACAGCAGAAAATTCTTCAGGTTATTCACACAAAACTGTTGAGCCTGAATATGTTGTAGTTACCCTGGCTCTTTGATGATAGTGTTATGACACATTCCTAGGGGCTGACTCAGGACCAGGAGAATTACCTCTTCTCTTGGGGATTTCTGATATGGATCTGCCCAGGAATCACTGGTTCAGAAACTGTTAACAGTTTCTAAAAACACAGCCTCAATATTCCTTCATGGTTTTTAGCTTCTCCAGAGTTAACTGGCTGACTTTTCACATTACCATTGTGCATTTTGCGTTTGATGCTTCTCTGATCTCCCCTTAGAAGGTGGCAATCATTTTACTAGCTTAGTTAGGCAGTGTAGTCCCATAGCTTTATTTTTCCTGTTTAAATATATAATTGGAATTAATAAACACACAAAATTGTGTGAATGGCTTGGTAGCACTTAATATCAGGCTTTCTATACTACAGAACACCTTTCCTCCATCATTTCCCTCAGTACTTTCAAATTCTATTTTACAGTGTTCCACTGACAATTTTTATTCTATTTTCTGATGCATATATTCTTCAAATTATACAGTTGGTTATCAGCTAGAACCATGTATATAAAAGAACCTTGTGTAACACCACAAATATGACTCTGTAGTACCCCATTCAGAAGCATCAGTGGCAGAGAAGCCAGGAAGGCTTTTTTGCTCACAGTAGTGGTCCACTCATGTGGTTTTCGTGTAAGAATTGTAACAGTGACTCCAACTCAGTGGGGATGATTACAAAATAAAATGTTCCTAAAATGAAAACACACTTAGATAACAGGGAATTTATTAATATTAACTGGGACACATGCTTAATTTCACTGCAATATAAACACACTTTTGATGTTCATTTTCAAAGTATATATTTGTATATAATTATTTATGCATATCATACTCTGCAGCCTTATGATTTTACAGTCAGTCTGATGGAAGTGTTCGTTTATTTCATCCTTTTTATTTGCATTGCAAAATATATCTTTGTCCATATTGTTCTTACATGCCGGAAGGAACTTTCTTTTTCATGAGTAGTGTGGGTGAGTATTTCCAAGAGTCATCTGATATACCATATTTGGAAAATTAGTAAATGTTTCTTACTTTTATGTAAGTGAAGCACTGGAGTAAGGCACAAATGTTGGTGCAATTTAGTCTAATATTTATATAATTTAGCAACATGAAAGAAAAAAAAACACTTGTTATAATGTAGATTAAAAAGAGAGTTCTGACTATAGCCTTATCAGTAGTAATTTTAGACATATTTAATTTTCTTTTTCAGTGATTGTTGTCACAACGACTATTGTTTCCAGTAAGCTTGATATCACCCAGCAATAATAATGCAGTTTTAATCTTGTAATGATGTGTCTTCTCTATCTGAATTAATAAGGAAACCAACTAAAAGATAATTTGGGATATCTCTGAAATATGTGCTAATAAAAAGGGTATGATCATTTCCACTAGTGGTTGTTCTTAGTAATATTATGCTAATAATAGTAAATAATAGACCTTTATTTATGTACTTCTTTCTTTTATTTGTGAAAAAAGAATATTGGTAAATTTGCTTGGAATGATACCAGCAGCCATTTCCTTCTGAAGTATAGAGGCATGGCCCCGCTAAACTGAACAGTGCTAATCCTGTTTCTGCCAATTGTATAACATAGTCTCCCTAGCTTTTTAATACCTCCCCTCAAATGAAGTGTTCTTTCTTGCTATGGATTCCAGTGAGGTCAAGTACGTAAATTAATATATTTAACTTTACCTGTCAACAATTTGCTTGTATAATCATATCATAGCACAATAAATGCCATCGTGATTACTTACGAAAACTACAGAAATGTTCCCTAGCAAAAACCTTCTGTGAGCCACAATTAGTGCAGTCATATCTAGACCACTGTTTTCATGTCCAGATAACAATAGTTGATAGGAGCATAGGTACACCAGGCATGGCGTACCTTCCTCTGGCTCAGAAATTTATTTTGTACCTCTGAGACTGGAGTTTTGCTCTAGGAAAAGCAAATGAAAGATATGGATTACCTGAATTGTGAAATCTGCCTTTCCTCATGGGACACAGACACTTTTTCATAGAATAGAACATTTTTACATGATTTCTGGAGAATGAAGGAATGTGTATTATACCATTGTATATGAACATTTATATACTTCAGTTCAAACCTTTTTGTCTTTCTCTTTCGCTATTACATGGATGCATATCTTTTATTTATATAGTCTGATGTGATCTATAGGTGATGTTGAGGCCACAGTAAACTTCTGTTTTAATTACCACATGTTTGGCTGCAGTTTGTCTGGGACCAGATTTGAGATGACCCCAGAGAGCCTCCACTGAAAATGTTCTAGATGCCTGTGTCTAGCATGTGGCCAGATTGGATCCTCTGTAAAATTTTTGTTTCCCCATCTGCATATGCAGTGATGAGTGAGGTGAGAAAGGAAAATAAAAAAAGAAAAAGTACTAAGGGCTTTTAATATTCCCACAAGAGAACTCCATAAAGGTAACTTGTTAGTTTAGATATAAGAAATGGTCTAGATATTAGGAACAGGATTTCTCTGAGAGGTATAGTATCTTTGATTTCCACAGAACAAGATATTATACCTCATGGAAAGAGGTGACAGTCTGACTATTAGCTTGTAGTGTGTAAAGAAATTGTAACTGCAGCTGTAAACACTCTGATGAAAAAAAAAAAAAATCCTATCAAATTAATGTGTCTTTTTTTCCTGCTCAAATTTGATATTTTGTTGCTGTAAATTCAAGGAACCACAAAAAGAGCATTATAGTAAAACAGATCCTCTTATCAATAATTTAGATACAGACTAATCTAAACAGTACCAAATGACTAAAGCAAGTTGGTTGGCATATGGCCAAAAAGGGCGTATTTATTATTTAATATTATTGGTATAAAAAAAGGGAAGGTAACAACATATACTAATTTATTTTTTTTTCTCAGTTTCTCCTTCTTGTATCAGAGAACATATCTATGAAGACAACAGAGTATAAAGTGGTAAGGTATGAAAACTATGGATCACTATCTGAGAGAGACTTAAAAAAAAAAAAAAACCACTGTTTTCTTAACTTCATATATTTTATGAAGAAATGTGCCAAATTACCCACTGCAAATACAGTATTTATAGACTCATTATTTTTCTTCTACTTCCCTGATTCTGGAGCTGTCTTATTGTTTGGTCTGCTTCCAAACGCCAATTTTAGACTAAGTCTTAGCACTGAATGATAACTTGATCCAAAAAAAGCATTTAGATCTCATTGTTGGCATTGTATTGCCAGGCTCACATAGTTGCCATTGTGTAATATTGCATTACTTAATCTTCTGACAAAATAGAAACTCTTCCCAGTACATAACTTCTCTAAGGAGTATAAGTAACCTCTATACGCAGGTGGAAGTCCTGAGTTATTGACTATGGTAGTCCATTCATGTGTTATTAGTTAAGTATATAAATTTGAAAACAGTGAGAGGACAAATAATCTCTGATGGTACCACTTGCCCTCCTTGTTTTACATATATCCTTAATATTTCTTCTAACTTTGACTTCGTTATTTTAGTCATTGTAGAGGTCTAAATAAAGTAGTCTTTATCATTTAGTCTCTTCTCAGATGGAGTTCTTTCTGTACTTCCAGAAACTTTAATGCTTTATCTGAAAGCACTAGAAAAGTTTAAAATATGCCGATTTTTCAACAAGATGTGCTCCTGTAAGAAGGGTGTTTTTTAGTGTAATTAATTGTGCTGATATTGTTACGACTGCAATGAAAAGCATTCTCAGAATGCTTAGGAGAAGTCAATTAAGGAAAATGAGATTTGGAGTTGGAACTCCAAAGTACACTCCAGCATTTGGTGTTATTTTTTTTTTTTGAATGAAGTTCACAAAATCCAGATGTTTAATGTAAATGATGCTTTTGTAATAGCAACATGTGGTTACTTGCTGTGTTCACATTTACAGGCATTTTTTTGTGTCAGTTTTCTCCAAGTCTCTCACATAAGTAGGCTGCAGATGGGCTTCTAAACTTTTGTCTTGCTATATAATATATCATATTTTAATTACTTTCCACTCATCCTTCATTTGATCCACATGTGAAAATTCTTGGCTAATCCCAGGTGAGATTTATAAATAAGCTTTCATGTAGGAAAATGTTGCCTTTTTCTTTTTTTTCCAATAGCTTTATTTTATACTTAGAGTTGTATTCAATCTTTTTATCTAAACAAGCAATATGTCTGCTAAAGAGTTGTTTTTATAAGAAAAAAAAAAACTTTTACCTCTTCTGTAAGAAAATTGAGGGCCTTTGTGTTCATGTCAATGGGAATAAATCATAAAATATTACAACCTTATACATAGAAGTGTTTGCTTGAAAAACTTATTCTGACAGCAAAGGACTAGTGGATGTTTCTTAAAAATGCTTTAACTATAGACATGCTTGAAAAGATATTTTACGTTTTTCTAGTTATGAGTTTTCTTTTCCAGTTTTCTTCCTAAATCTTCAACGCTCGTTGTACTTAAAAGGATGGGAAGAAGAAATCTGTGGGAAAGTTATCAACAAAAGACAGTGGGCCATTGGGTTAAGGTATTTTCCTGGATGAAATAAAACATCACTGTTGTTTCATTAATCTGTATCAGAGAAACTCTTATGGACACTTTTATGTTATTTTCTGGTAAACTAGACTCTCATAACAGAGGGTAAAATTTGACATTTGTCTCACAAACTTTACCAAATCTCTATGTGCGTTGGCACTACAGAACTTGTTTATCATTTTGTGATTCAGTTTCCACAGTGAGAAGTGTGGATAATAATATTTTGAAAAAGCACTCCGAGATCTACAGATGTAAAACACTGAATAACAACTAAGTATTCATGTTCAAGTTATGTGACCAATTCTCAGTAGATGGCTTTATTTGTCTGTTGTTGTTGGATACACTGGACTCATCCGTATACACAAGATACATTTAAGTATGTTTGGTAAGATGCTTGCTGTCGGAAGTAGTTTCCAAAGACATTGAATCAGCAGTCCAGGAATAAAACGAGCAAGTAAATATTTTATCAGAACCTTGGCAAGTCTGTTCTGCACACTTCTGTATTCCTGCTTGGGCCAAATAGGACTGTATGGATACAGAAACTAAAGAATAACTTTGCTTTAATCAAGCAAGCTACATACTAGTTATAAAATGCACTTCCATTTCTTTTCTGAGGCTATGCATAGATTTTTTTTTATTTTTTATTTTTAATGCACTAAGAATGTGTTGTGCAATAATTAGCTATGTCATTAATAGTTTTATAATGAAATATATATGGCACCAGGAAAGCACTTAGAGTTTTACACATGAAATCATAGGGCATGTTTCCATTAATTTTTAATGACACTTCTGCCCCATCCTGCAAAGTACATGACATATTTGTGAGGTTGTCCTCTGTGCAGGAAGTGCTTAAGAAGCAATGGAGTAGGAATCAACTGTTTTGTACATGACACAGAAGGCTAAGAGCAATCATAACCTTGTGTTATGAGAAAAAAAAAAATCTCTCCAGAGTAATTTCTGGGCAGTACAAATTGAATTTTTTCTTATCCAAGCTAAATCCACAATCTGAGCTAGTGGCCTGAATAAATACAAGATGAAGAGTCTAACAGCTTTTGGTGGAGACATGTTAAGACAGGATAAAGGTTTAAAACTTATGAGTGTATTCAGTTTTGTGTGCTCTTTGTCAAACGAGAATGGTCTTCAAGAATCCATATTCCAGAAGGAGTTGGATAGAGTGCGGTTTATATTTCACCCTTGCTTGTTCTTCTCCCATTTTTTATTTATTTATATATATTTTTTTCAAACAGTGACTTACTGAGTGCTCCAATAGATGTATGTAGTGGTTGTACTGTTGCTCAATATCTATTGGGAACTCAACTGCAGTAAGGAATTCCTTACTGCAGGGGAAAAGCTCAATTTTTATTACTCAGTGCAGCCTTTTAGCCCAGTAAACATGGAATTGCTACAGCTTGTAAGAGACCACAGCCTTCTTTTAGGAATCAGAACCTGTCAGGCTTTGCCTGAACTTATCTCAGCCTGTCTGCAGATTTGGTTTTAGATCCTAATGAAAAATATCTTATGATGAGGTAACTGTTACCTACTTTGTTTTAGCTTTAGGCTAGCTTTGCAGTGTTGTGTGGTGTAACAATTATTGTTCTGTATATTTTGTAATTAATAGACAATAATAGCAGATAGTCACTCAAGTGGAATGAAGGATCCATTTTTCTGGAATAAAATAAAGTATAGAGGAGTAAAGACATGGGATGGCAGCAGACACCTTGAAAATACAGGGAGGGGGTAACACTGGAGACTCGAGAGGTATAAGTGATTCACCTGTGGCCAATTATTGTTCATCATAGAGATGTCACCTTGGGATTTGAGTAAAACCTGGTTTAGTGATAACAAAGAGAGCAAAAGGACAAATACCCAATAAATGTAAAACATATATGTGTATATATATTATTTGGATATACCATGGACTTTCAGAACAATGAAGAAAGGACAAGGTATAGAACAGGTTAACAAACAATAAAATTACTCTAAGCAGATAACAATGTCAGGAGGAAGACACCATTAAGGAGAAAGACACACATCACCATCATAGGCAAGAACTGTCAAAGGACTAGAGGTGCCAATGACTTGATGTAACATCTTCCTTCCCCAAAACTGAAGCCATTGTCCTTAAGGACACAGTGGAGCAGTAGAAAGGTGAGTATGACATCACAGAAAATGGAAAATACTTGAAAGTTTGTATATATATATATATATATAAAATATATCATTTTTACTGTACATAAATGGAAGTATAAATGTTAGTATAATTGCAACCAGATTAATAATATTTACTCTGCTCTTATGAGACCTCACCTGGAATACTGTGTTCAGCTCTGGGCCCCACAGCATTAAGAAAGACAAAGACTTTTCCGAGCTAGTCCAGAGAAGGGCCACAAAGATCATGAGAGGGCTGGAGTACCTCTCCTGTGCAGAGAGGCTGAGAGAGATGGGATTTGTTAGTCTAGGGAAGAGAAGACTGAGGAGACCTTACAGTGGCCTTCCATTATTTAAAGGGGGCCCACGGGAAAGATAGGGAGGGACTCTTTAGCAGGGAATGTAGTGATAGGATAAGGGATATTTTTTTAAACTAAAAGAGAGTAAGTTTAGATTGGATATTCTGAAGAAATTATTTACTGTTAGGGTGGTGAGGCACTGGAAGAGGTTTCCCAGAGAAGCTGTAGATGCCCCATCCCTGGAAGTGTTTAAGGCCAGGTTGGATGGGGCATTAGGCAACCTGGTCTAGTGGGAGGTGTCCCTGCCCATAACAGGGAGCTGGAACTAAATGATCCTTAAGGTCCCTTCCAAGCTAAATCATTCTATGATTCTATGGTTCTGTGATTCTATGATTATAATTTGATGAAGACTCTCACATCTTTTTTCTTGGGATTTTTCAGATCATTGTGTCAGAATGTAATTCCCTTATTTTCCAGAATTTCTAATATTTTCTGTCCTCTTTTTTTTTTCTTTGTTTGTTTGTTTGGTTTTTGTTTTGCTTTTCATTCCATTTTTCTTTTCTAACATGGAGCAGCTTTTCACAAAGTCCACCCCTGTAGACCACCTACACCCCCACCCTGCTACTAACACCTTGCCATGTAAACTCAATACACACGAAGTTGTGTTTTTAAATGACTTTTTCCTGTTGAAAATGTCACCAATGCCATCATTGTAATTGAAGAGACAGCAAACCTAATGAGGAATGACTTATGCCGGTGAACTGTAAATAGGTAATTAAGGAAATGAGCATTACATTTTATTTCTTAATAATATGATTGTGATTTTGCTTTTCATCAGGCAAAAACTGGCCCACAAAGCCTTAAATCACAATGAACTAAGAACTTTTCCCCTGTCCTTCAAATCTGACTTTCAATCCATATCTCCCATTTAAATAGGAAAATAGCAACCTGGTCTAAGTAAGATAAAGCATACATTGTATCTGATTCATGGAATAGGAAGAAAAGAACTATGGTGTTTCCCATAGGCATATGAAATAGATAAAAGAAAGAAAAAAGTTTTGTTTTTTCGTTTTTGTTTTTTTTTTTAGAGGTGGACAGTAATAAATATAAGAGAATAAGAGAATGAAGAAAAGAAAGGTTTTATTTTCTTTTCCCTCAAAGTAAAAGGGAAAAAACTTTTTCAAGAAGAAAACAGTTTTCCCTGAGAAGAAGCAATCTGGTATGCCTTTTCAATCTTCATAAAGCATTTAGGCAGGGGGAGCTCTCTGACGCTTGAAGGGAGGAGAGAGAGAAATGTTTTACCTCTGACATAGAATCCTACAGTAGTGAGTTTTTATACTTAATGGGATGCGGGGTCATTTCCCATGGGCTATTTAGTAGACCTTTGTAGCTTCAAAATGTGATTCTTCCCTCAGGAAAGTCTAAACTGATTATTAACCATGATTCATAAATTCTTCAGAAGACGATCAAGTTAGGCTTATGAATTCAGGCTGGGACAGAAAGCAGCCTTCTTCTTTCTGCCTGTAAATACCAAGGACTGCTACTTACAGAAAAATAACCTTTTTAAGTCTATTTTTGTTTCCTCATTGTCATTTTCCAACAATAAAACAGCTGTTTATATGAATTTTTGGTGCTTGTAAAGAGAAGAAAAGTGAAAAGAATGAAAGAAGGCATGTATTCCAATTTCTCATTAGAATGTTGCCTGTTGTGAGTTAGTTTTCAAAACCACTTATGGATTTCAAAGAGTGGACACAAAATAGTGGAATGGTTTGCAACTCTTTGCTGCATGAAAGCTGTGCTAATCTGAGAGTACAAACAATTTATGATACTGTACTAGATATGACATACTACAAATACATTAAGGGATACCAATATAGAAATCCTCTAAATTTCATTACAATTTTGAAGGGAAATTTTGCCCAAGGCATGCTTTTGTTTGTTTGTTTGCTTGTTTGTTCTTCTCTAGAGTAGAGCTAGAGATTTGTAGGCCAAATACTCTAAATAAGTGAAAGCTAGGACAAGATGAATTGATAACTTCAGATTTTCTGCTATTTTAACTTTTCAAAAGGTAGCAATTATGAAACACGAATTTCAAAGTCATACTTATTTTACCACAGATCATGACATCACAAATTACACATATGACTGCAATGCACAGAGATGAAAATGCCATCAGGACTAATAGCACTGCTTCTAGTCTATTTTTGCAAAAACCTTTTGTTATATGTAACTTAGTGGAAATCTCCTTGTTAATATTTAATATCGTTGACTTGTTTTTAGTGTTTGCTTCTATACTTTCCTGATCTTGGATCCTCCTCTAGCTGAAATCAGCTAGAATACTTCTCATATTAACTTCATATATGAAAGCAGTTACATTTGTATTTAAAGCTGAATTAAGATTGTCATTTCTATATCAGTAAAATAACCACTTCTGTCCAGTAAAATAAGGTGTGAAGGCATATCAGGGATACTGTTTTCTAAATACAATAATTTTCCCTTTAAATTGATGATGTTAGTATTTATAGCTACTTCGGTATGACAATTCCATTTCCCCACATAACATGAAGTTGTAGATTCCAGTTCAACATTTTTTTCAGATGGCTGGTATTTTGAATTTATTTGTTCAAATGTGTGAAGGAAGAGAGAGAGGAAGGTAGGGAGGGAAGGCCATTTTCTTTTTGTTAGACTTTTTTTTTATTATTATTTCGATGACTTATTTGATACATTTCATTAAAAATGTTTTTATGGTTTGGTTAACAGCAAGTTACCACATCTACAAAATATTACCTCAAGTTTATGAAAATTACAGTCAGTTTATGGAAATCTAGTCTAAACATATATAAGATGTAGAATATTTGTAGAATGTGCATATATGCATATATATATATATACACACATTTACACTTGCCCTTTCATGATTGTAGATGAGCTGGTTCAAGAGGAATGCTATCTAAATTTTCAAGGTAGTTCCATTCAATACTTCTTTTATTTATTTATTTATTTTTTTAATGAAATCTGTTCTCATGACAATTTTTAAAACAGTTTAATCATTTCTTTAACCTTTTTAACCAGGAGATGCAGCAGAAAACCTTTATATTTTTGTAGAAATATTTTTTGCTTCTAACGTTACCTTAATAAATTGTGTTTGACCATGCATAAATCTCTCTTTGTAGTAGGAGGCAGAAGGTCAGCAGCTTTTATGATATTTTGTCCTTCCCTCTTTTCCTTAAGTCTATATAGGGTCCTATATAAGTTCACAAAGTACAGGATCCAGCAGGAAGACAAAATAAATTCAGGTAAAGGTGTTGATTCATACATGATAATATGAGGGATGGTAACAGCTGCTCAGCCTTGCCTTCTCAAAGACGTTGCCCACGCCTTCAGGAGCAATGACTGAACTGCAAATAGACCCTCACATGCAGGTTTGGATCTTGCAATATTAAAGTAACCACTGAAAAATTCAGGTTACTTCAGTCTGCCAGGCTGAAAAAACAAACTCAAAAGCAAACACAAAAATAATCACAGATTTATTGGTGCTAAGCTGGCAATCTCTGCCAGAGGAACAAACATGATAAATTTGTCAAATACGTAATTAATGCCCACCATCATGTGGTTAAACTCCAAAGCCTTGGACCCAAGTGTTTTTTGTCCTGTCCTGGCTTTTTGAAATTGAGGGCAGAATGATAACTTAATTGACATTAAATTACACTAATTCATTTCAAGAAGATCCCCGAAGAGAATGAAACTAATTGACTGAAAACGTGGACTTTACCTGGAAACAGGTATTCTTCGAATGTATCATTTTTGTGAAGGTCTCCATGATTTCTTGGTGTTTGTGCTTTGGGCTCAGAGGTCTGCCCATGAAGGGCAGACCTAATGGCCTCCAAAAAATTTCCACCCATTTACCTCTTTACAGTGAATTTCTCTCTATCTAGCAGCCTTTTCTACTCCTTTGTACCTGGACATAATCTATTTTATCCCTTGAAGGTACACATAGAAGAAACACATTTTGATACCTGAATATTATAACCTAGGAATTAATTCTCTTGAACGTTTGTAATGCAACAAATCCATGCAGCATCAGCAATTAAGAGGTTTTGTTTTTTTTTTTTTTTTTCTCCACAGAAATCCTAGCTGCTGGAAACCAGAAGACTTAGATGCACATAATTTATTATAGTCTCACATTCTTCTTCCTGTCTCAATAGCAAAGCTGCCAGTTAAGATCACACTGGAAGATTGCTGCACTTTTTGCTGTTATTACTTGATACTAAACTTGCTTTTTGTTATTATTATTATTTGGTATTGAACTAATTTATTGCTAAGCAGTATTTTCACTTTGAGTGTTTCCACCCATGTGCTGTCCCACACTTAATTTGTCTTTCCTCTGCATAAATACTTAAGCAGATGTCTAGCAGGGTTTTCAGAGGGGGACAAGGGAAGCTAGAGGAATGGGACACTTGCATTTTAGTTGTCCAAAATTAATATTGCTTTTGAAGTGGAAGATATCTAGAGATTGTCTTTTTAGTGTACCATTTATTAAAGCTCAGCAAAAGTAAACTGGTGAGGTTTTTGGTTGGTTGGGTTGGTTTGGTTTGAAATCTGTTATCTATATCTACTTCTCTCACTAATGTCCTTTTCTCCTCGGGTTCTTTTACATCAGCCTGCTGATTGGAGTCTGATAATGATGTTAGTGTAATCTAATTACATTAACACCAAAGTTACAGGTGTAACTGAGTACAGGTGTGGATTAAGGACTTTTTTTTTTCTTTCTTTATGTGACTGTAACTTTTAAGGAGTCCCCATTAATAAAGGAGAAATGAAAATGTGTAGGAGGGAGCCTTATATCCACTATGATCACAGGCATAAAATTACTCCATCTGTATCTTTAGTTGCTAGAAAGGAAGGTAGCTCCTTAGCTTCAGAACCTTCTTTGCCACTAAAGAGCCTTTCTCTGCTGATGTTATTCTCCTAGTCTTTTTCCCAGTTTTGATAATTACATCACTTCCTGCCTCTGTCTGTGCCCCTTTCTGCTCCTTATGCCAATTCTTCTCCTGTTTTAATCCCTCTATTTTTCAGCCTTGCATTGGACTCCCTTTTAAGGAGTCCCTGTGCAACCGCCATTTCATCATTTCCTACATTTACACTCTTCTCTGTCTAATCTTTTCTGCTGCTGTTGGCACTTCAGATATTTCTCATCTTGTTGCTCATGATCCTGGTGCTGTTCTTGACCTCCCACTAGTTAATTCAGCCCGCAAAGTCCACATTTTCTTAACTTCTTTTTTACAGGCTCCTACAATGGAATAATTCAGAAAGTCCAAATCTGTTGCACTTACCAAAGATTTGTTCCAATGATGAGTAAAATTATACAGTCAAACACAAAGAAAACAAATAGAATTTACTTTCCTGCAATTTCAGTTATCTCCATTATCTCTCTTTTGCAAGACACTGGTTTGAAAGACAACTTCCTAGAGAAAAAGTATATGACAATGCTTAGCTATGATTAGCTAAACTGCTTATTACATGGGCTTTTTCTAAATTCTGAATAGAATAGCATTATAAAGATATTCTTGAGAATTTTGTGGTGAAGGTGTAAAGTCTGGATAAAAAAGTGAATATACTAAGTAGAACATATTAGATGTTGACTCAGAAAAACCTAGCACTAAAACAAAATTGAGATATGTTAAACTTTTCATAATATTTCAAAACCAAGACCTGTATCACAAGCTAATAAATTTGTTTATTTATTTGTGCAATATAAATTTGTTTATTGTTCACCTTATAGAAAATTCCAAATATGGAACTCAAAAGGGTTCTGTTATTGGTCTCTTTCTAAAAGATATAAGAAGAAGGAAAAAATTAAGAAGAAGGAACCCTTCTTTACAAAACATTTACAAAATAATTGAGCTTTTAAAATGATCAAAGAAATGACCTTAAAATAGCTGTTAGCTGTGACAGACTTCATTTGATTAATAGGTAATTTACCCTATAAATTATTTAATATACTAGAATTTTTGAACAGCTGATATTCCTGAAAAATAGAAAGTAAATAAAAAAGTTTACAAATGTCAGCAAAGACATATAATGTCTTCCATTTTGGAATATTTGTGTGTATTTTGTTGTTGTTGTTCTGTTGATTGGTTTCTTCTTCTTTTTTTTTTAATATTTTGCTGAATTTCATAAGATATATATTTGCTTTCACTCTAGGTCATTCAGTCTGAAATTGATTTTAATGATGTACTATAAAAAATTGGATAATCATAAAGATATGAAAAGGACTAAGCATATAATTTGGAAAATTTTATTTTAAAAAGTAAACTGTAGTATTTTTCTGCTTTTAAAGCCTACTTTTTCAGAAAATTAGTTTTAATAACAATATATACAAGCTCTTAAGATTTTCTAACATTAAAAAAATAGAAAGTTAATATATATTTTCAAATTAACACTGTGAAAGAAACCATTGATTTTAGAATTAAGGTTAAACACTTAATAATCTCTTTGTTTTCATAGACTAGGGACAGTCTATCAGGATGTAACTATCCCAGTTAGGCCCCAATCCTGCAAAAAGCAAAATTCTGTTATGCAAGTGGACTTGCTAACTGTAAACTTAGATTCCATAATACTAAAATCTTGCTATCTATTTTGCAAGCTTTTGGCACCATATGGCTGAACCTTGCCAGAACTTCCTTCTTTAAATAGACTCATGAGTATGTCTGCTTTTTTCTTACTACAAATTAAAGGTTTAAGCTTTGCAGATCTGGGGAAGAGAAACCACACTATTCTGGTCTAGTCTGAACCACAGCCAAAGGACGGGCTTGGATCAAAGCATTTGGATCTGAACCTTAGCTGTGCATATGGGGTGCGGGGGGATGTGTGTGTGTATGTGTATGTATGTATTTATATTTATACATTGCAAGAGTCTGGATGTGTGATTTAATCTCTTCATCTTCATGCATTTTATGACTTTATTTGCAGTCCACAAGTCATCTGAATGATGAGGTGAGAATTTATTTAGATATTAAAATAAATTCTAAGCCTCAGTG
Source organism: Anser cygnoides (assembly GCF_040182565.1). Lineage (NCBI taxonomy): Eukaryota > Metazoa > Chordata > Aves > Anseriformes > Anatidae > Anser > Anser cygnoides. The sequence continues at coordinate 97,148,010 of NC_089874.1, read as the reverse complement.
ATTTTTTCTGCATCTACTGAAAATATGTGAAAGCCACAGTGGCTGATACTTATACAGAATTCAAACATACAAAGCATAAAATGCTACTAGTTTGTGATGCAAATTTGATCTACAAAATGCATATTTTTCCAATCATTGCTAAATCTAAGCTACATTTTATGAACTACAAATGAAAAGAGTAAATGCCTGGAATAGTTTTTGAAATACCATGCAATTTGTTTTTAATGGGAAGCAAAAAGAAGTGATAAGAGGAAAGACTGTTGTTGTTGTTCCTTCAAAAGTAAAAATAACCAGTGTCACAGAGCTTCTATTATTTAGTTTAAGTTCTTTATTTGGGCACTTCAAACTTCATAATTTCATATATGGTGATAGTAAAAGTCAGTCATGTTTTGATCCTTATCTTAATAACCTTTGCCCACAGCTAAAACTCTTAAAGGTTGATGTTATCTCTTTTGTCCCTCCCTGCTTCCTTCACATTCCCCTCTGACACTGAATATAAATTGATGCACTGTACATTTTAAGATCAAGCTTGGAGCACATTCAAACTTCTTAAAAATACAGGTTCCATTCAAAAGTGATGGCTTTTTTTTTTTTTTTTTTTTTTAATACACAGAGCTCTAATCAAAACTAGAGCTGTATAGAATGGTTTAAATTTAATCCAAATCTCGGTGAATTTCATGAATCTGACTACTCAAGCTTTACATGAGTGGGTTCATAAATGTTATTTCTGCTTTTATGCATGATAGGTTGCGGGTTACTGCTGCTTCTGGGCTTCACAACAAATGCCACAAGCCAGAGTTTGTGTCTGCCTTCATGCATTTTTCATAGCTCCAGATAAAAAGTAAAACTGTACTGATTGATAATAGCTAATGAATGTGTAAACTGCTAGTGAATGTTTTCCACAGGTTACTAGTTTGAGTCACAGACAGTTGAACTGGATAACTGATTATCCATAAAGATCACATTAGTTTATCCATGAAAAATATGTCAAAAACACAGGTGGCAGGAAAAAAATATATATATTTTGACTACTCATGGTGGCTCTGCACACTCTAAGAAACAGGACTTCAGATTTTCTACTCCTCATTTGTAAATATTCCCTGTTGTTTTTTCTTCCAAGGGTAAAAATACAGGAGAGTGTCTATTCTAAATGAATTCCATACTTGAGAAATGAACACTGTAAGCTGGTTTACACCTTCTCTTCCCCCCATCCCCACCTATTTCTTGTAAAAATGCCAGGGTTCTTCACTTTCACTGAATGGGTTGAGCTCACTTACGAAACCCGACAAATTTGCCCAGAGTTCTGTCAACTTACATTCTTACACATAATTCCTTTATTTAGTTGCCTTTATACAATGAATACAGGGACTATCATATCTTGTTTTCCACCTCTTAGGATTTATTAGCCTAATTTCTCTGCATAGCAGATTAAATAATTTCTCTGTCATGACAAGAACAAAGTTTCTCATTTCACAGATGATACTGTTTTGGAAGGAGGTGTCAGGGTAAGTGTAGGTTAACAGTTTTATTTGTATTAGGAGAATATCTGAAGAAACAGGGTACAAGAGCAGATATATTCTCAAGAAATAAGGACTTATTTTCTGAGAAACAGTTAACCAAAATTAACTTGCAAATCTGTACCAAATATAGCAGTTTAAGCTTCTTCACAAGCAATTATTTCAGGCTGCATGCAAACTCATAACACCGCATCACTGTGTAATTGGCGCAGTTACACAATTAAGGATCTTGTTGTTGGATTCTTAAAGATAGGCATTACAAAAAACACACTATTCTTTTTTTCCAGCCTTCCACCACAGCTTCAGTATTTAGAAATATGATGAAAGATGTCAGAAAGTCAGTGATTTACTCTGTGTAAACCATAATACTTTAGAAAATGAAATTATGATTAGAAACATCCACCACTGCCACAGATACTTGGACTGCATATCTGTAAGATGCAAAAATCATAATCTCTCTCATTCTGGGTTGGAATGTGGTATCTGATTAATGTAGAGCTAGCTGGAGGCCACACCACAACTTCACAGTATGATTTTGCTTCTTATTACAGATTAGGGATGCTGTATGGGATGAGACCATGCAGAGAGTGATGAAGTTTAACACTGTATTACAGCTCCAGAAATCAATATGAATAAGGCATTTTAGGCAATAATGCAATTGCTTAAATACTTACCTGATACCAATGAATTATGCAAGCTTGGTAACTAATAAAGGAAGATTACCATTTTAGCACGTTCATTTCATGCCTCATTCCAGTGCTCTTCTCAATGGTGCTAAAATTGCCTTTTTTTGCTAATATATGTATCTAGATAACAATATGAAATACCTTTTCTCCAGTGTTCTCTGAGAGACTGGAAGAACCAACCTGATTTATGGCCTACTAACACCCATACTTTTGCAGAGGTCTGAAGGAAAAGGTCAAGGAAGCAAAAGACAATTTTAGTACTAGTGGAAAAAAATATGAGGGAGGAATAAGTTCCTTTTTTCCCATCACTACTAAAAATCTTTTGCTTAATATCCAAGAAATGTCTATGAATTACCCAATTTGAAATTTCCTCAAGTATTTTAAATAATTCTATACTTACTTTCCTGCCATTTGGGAATTTCTCAGGCCAGTGATTGTCACGATAAATAAGATGTTACCACTAAAATATTGAAACTGTTTTAGAATATCATTCTATCATGAAAATGAAATTTATGCTACCTGTCCATTAGCAAGTAATTTGATTCAGTAGACTCAAATAGAGTAAATGAATTGGTGATTAGACTTCTATATTTCCCTTACACATGATTTTGGTTGGGTTATTTTTGAACAAATTTATTTTCTGCTCAAATGTAGTACGCAATTTCTTGAAGGAACAGCTAGTAAGTGTGTTTCATGTATCCTCAGGTGGAGTATGCTACATTGGTTCTGAATTGAATTAAATAATATTAATTATAAAAAATATCAAAAATTTGGAGAGACCTTGAAGTGAAGCTTCTGACTTTATTTTCTGAAAATTCAACCCATTTTGCACATCTCAAAATTGGTCCAAGAACTGACTTAATAGGTTATTAGTAGAAAAAAATCAGGAAATTCACTTCCAAATAATTTTGCTGCTTCAACACATAATCTCATATATTAACACAACTTCATAATCAAACAGAGACTCAGTGCTATTTACGATACAGCTTTGAAAGATATGTGAGAAGTTACGTTTTATATATGAATTTGAACATGTATCTTGAACTTGAATTGAATTTTATAACCTAGCATTATGGAAATGACTTAAAATATTCAAAGCATGTATTATTACAAATAATTATTAATCATTATTAATTAATTATTATTACAATTAAAAAAATAGATAAAATAAATTGCTTCCATTGTTTGTTTTTCCTTCAAAAAGAAAATGAGTTGATGAGAAGGAAGACACAGCTCCTTTTTTATTTATTTATTTTATTTTTTGTCATTGAAAGGCTGTGAATGTGAACTCCTGAACCTCCAATGTTATGATTAAAATTATTTGGAATGAATTGGGTCTGTTGGAGATTCACAGCCAGGAATTATGAAGAGACTGCTGGAATAACTGCAATTTCGGTTGTGTAACTGAAAAAAAAAAAATCCACATTTTCTGAGGCTCATCTGTCTTTCACTTTGGAAAGAATATGAGTTTTAATGTTTTGAATTTATGATAATCCTATTTATGATAGGCCTTTAAATGTTTCTGGAAGGTTTTTTAACCTTTGATCTTTTAGCTTTGTGAAGTATTTTAGGCAAAATAGTCAGATTTTTAGAGTTTATGGGGCAGGTATTTTATCACCCTTACATATCTAGATTGAAATTTAGGAAGGATTCAATGAGCTGGTATATTTTTATTATATCATGTGGTATTTTGAGGATAAGTGCTGAAAACTGTGGGAGGAATGACTGGCTGAAGAAGGATATGACTTAGTAATTTTTGCTTAAATTCTACTATTTCTTACATAATAATATGCTATTTTTGTTGTTAGGTATATTAACAGAATTTAGTTGATTCATTTTTCTCATTGATTTTCCAAATTACATGCATCAGTGAACCTCTTTTGTAACTATAATATGAATCTTCTGGCTACCATAATTAATGTTAATTAATTAATTAATGTTAACGGGGAAAAGCAGCTTTTAGATCCTTCCAGAAATACTGGATTTTCCTTAGAACAGAATCATCCAATCTGAGTCTGTGATAATGATGTAATAGTAACACTGGCCTGTTTAGTCAGTTGATATCTTTTTGGACAGAGCTGGAGTCATCTCTCATTTAAAAACCTAGATTTTCACTTTATTCACCAACACATTAGTAAAATTACTAATGAATTGCTACCTGATTTGCCTCCTGAATTTTCCATTACATCAAACATTACATTACATTGCAAACACATTCCTAAAAGTTGAAAAATAATAACTAAAGAAAATATCTTCCAGCATATGCAATAGCTAATGAATGTAATTCACTTAATCCATAAAGATTACAGACCAGGAGGGACAACAAAGAACAGAATAATTGATACTCAGAAAGAAGTATGTCTACGAAAGAGCTGGGAGATTCACACAATTGAAAAGAAGACCTTGTTAAATGCAAGCACTGGGAAAATAAAAGCTAAAGAACACAGTCCTATGCTTTCTGCCAGAAGCAAAGCTTTATACCTATGTCTAACAGCAATGCTGATGAAAGCAAGCAAAAATCTTCTGATTAATGGGTTAAGCAGCACTGCAAACATCACGGATCAAGAATAGCTGTGCCAAGGTTCAGAAGATTCTTAAACAAATGGCTTATCAGGTGATCTTTGGAAACATAAAGAAGTTTAAGAATTGTCTTCAACAAACAACACTTTGTCTGAGATATCTTCCTGGAAAAATAATTTATCTGGCTGAATTTTACTATGCTACCTGGGATGAGAATTTCTGAATAGAGGTCTCATCTTCTATCAATTATCTGTTTAAATTAAGACATGGGGCAGAAGCTATAACAATTTTCATTTCTATGCATGGATTCAAATCACACAAAGACAAACCTAATACCTGAAATGCTGTTTTCATTACAGGCCACTAAATGATAGAATGATGGTCAGAAGTAATAGGACTTCTAGTGACGAAACCAATAGTCAAAAAATGAAAAAGCTGATGATAAGTGGTCTAATGATCGAGAATGTCAAACTCTCTCTAAGTCTGTAGAAATAAATGTTTAATGTGTTGGGTTTGTTTTCCATATACAACACAAAAGCTGACTGTATAACAGAACATCTCTAGTTTTATGGGATTATTTGTAATTCCAGAGTTGAATTTTAGCTCTGGAGTGTCCTTGGCTTAGATTATGTGAGCGTGTTTTAAACATGCATTGGCATGACCATAGAACCACTAAATTGTTGAATAATTCAAATTGGAAGGGATCTCAAGAGGTAGTCCAACTTCCTACTTAGCAGGAGTGTCAGGAGAGTCGAATATGAGGTCAAACAAGCTTGCTCAGAACTGCATCCAGCTGTGTCTCCAAGGCTGCAGAATGGACACCCTCTCAGTTTTCCTGTTTGACTATCCTCACAATGGAAAAGGGTTTGTTTGTTTGTTTCCTTTTTTCCACACGGAATTTCTCATATTTCAATTTAAGTCAATTGGTAATTAACAAATTTATTTAATGCAGCAAGCTGAAAAGAAATAGAAGATCCCACCGCCCCACCCCCAAAAAAAAAAAAAAAAAAAAAAAAAAGAGGACTAGTCAAAAGTATGGGCTGGAAAATCACGGTGCAAGTCCTCTTGGAATACATTTCTGGGCATATGAAGGAGGGGAAGTTGACTGGGAAGAGTCATTATGGATTTATCAAGGATAAATCATGCCTGATCAGCTTGACTGTCTACTATAATAAAATGAGTGATTTGTGAACAAGGAGAACAGTGAATGTCACTCATCTTGAGTTTAGTAATGTATTCCATAGAATAGAATCATAGAATCTATAAGGTTGGAAAGGACCTCTAAGTCATCTAGTTGAACCATCCACCCACCACCAATATTGCCCACTAAACTATGTCCCTAAGTAGCACATCTACCCTTTCCTTAAACAACTCCAGGGACGGTGACTCCACAACCTCTCTGGGCAATCTGTTCCAGTGCTTAACCTCTCTTTCTGAGAAGAATTTTTTCCTAACAATATTTGACATTGTGTCCCACAATGTTCTTGTATACAAGTTCGTACCTAAAGGCCTGGGAGTGTAAACAACTACTGATTGCATAATAAGGCTCAGAAGGTAGTGGCTGGTGGGTTGTCCTTGGATGCTAGTAGCAAGTAGGGTACCACTATAGTCTATACTGGGATGTGTACACTTTCACATATTTATCAGTGAGCTAGAGGAGGTAATGGAATACTTGCTCACAAAATTGTAAGATGACATCAAATTGGAGAGGAAGGGCACCTGAATTATTCTATGATTGGGTCAAACTCACTTTGAGGAAGTCTGGAAAATCAAGTTTTACTGAGGACTGTGAAAGATCTGTTATAGAACCTTAGGATTTTATCTGGATTGGGATAGAAATCTCTTCAATGTCATTAGAGAAAGAATTATTAACACAAACTATTCCTAGATGGTCTTAACTTATTGCAGAAGCCTTGCACTCTCCAAATACAGAATATATATGTGATGATGAAAATTTTTCTGACGGAATATAGAGATGCTATGAATACAGAAAATAATTGAATATAGTATAGAAAGAAATATAGTGTGGCTGCATTAGCATTTTATTTCAGAGCAGTGGAGAGCTTGTGAAGTCAGTCTCCCCATTTTACCTTCTTACTGAGCTGTGGTTCACAATGCAAGTAAGGGGAGACCTCATTAATGTATATAAATATCTGAGGGGAGGGTGTTGTGAGGATGGAGCTGGTCTCTTTTCAGTTGTGCCCAGCGACAGGATGAGAGGCAATGGACACAAACTGAAGCACAGGAAGTTCTGTCTGAATATGAGGGGGCAATTCTTTACTGTGAGAGTGACAGAGCACTGGAACAGGTTGCCCAGAGAGGTTGTAGAGTCTCCTTCTCTGAAAATATTCAAAACCTGCCTGGATGCCATCCTGCGCAACGTGCTCTAGGTGATCCTGCTCAGCAGGGGGGTTGGACTAGATGATTATCAGAGATCCCTTCCAACTTCAGCTATTGTGTGATTCTGTGATTCTGTTTCAGGGAATAGCTGGAAGATATTTCCTGTAATATCAGGAAATGCACCCAATGCATTTTAACCATAAGTGAGTTCACTGCACCAGTGTTCACACCATAGGATCAGACAAGCTAAGCTGAACTAAAGCCTCAGGCACATGTCTTGTGTAGACAATGGGTTCTGGACACCAACAGTTTATGGTAAAGATCCACTGATATTGTACAGTTCTACTCTCTAAAGAAGGTGTAGCCTTTGAGACATGCAGAAATGGGAAAAAAAAAAAAAAAAGAAAAAAAAAAGAGTGTAACACTCTTTAAAATGAGGGGATAGAATAGGGACTCTGTAAATCAGTTGGAAGGGGGAACTTTGGACATATTACTTCATCACAGAATAGTATAAACCAATAAAGTTATGCAATCATGGAAAAATGAATGTGTATGAATCAACCATATTGGGTTTATATGGCAAGGGTTTGGTAGCAGGGGGGCTGCAGGGGAGGCCTCTGTGAGCAGAGCCCAGCAGCTGCCCATGTCAGATCACAGCTACCTCCAGACGACTCCAAAAGTGACCTGCCGCTGGCCAGAGCCAAGGCAGTGAGCAATGATGTTTGCGCCTCTAGGAGAGCAGATTTAACGAAGGGGGAAATAAAAATAAAAATTAAAAAATAATAAAAAAACACTGCTGTGCTAAGCAACTGGAGAGAGGCATGAGAAAATGTGAGAGAGACAGCCCTTCAGAGCCCAAGGTCAGTGCAGAAGGAAGAGGGCAGGAGGTGCTCCAGGCAGGGCACAGAAGTTCCCCTGCGACCTGTGGAGAGGCCCCTGGTGGAGCAGGCTGTCCCCCTGCAGCCCATGGGTCCCACACGGAGCAGATCTCCACGCTGCAGCCCGTGGAGGAGCCCCCGGTGGAGCAGGTGGATGTGGCCTGGAGGAGGCTGCGGCCCATGGAGAGCCCCCGCAGGAGCAGGCCCCGGGCCGGAGCTGCAGCCCGTGGAGAGGAGCCCACGCAGGAGCAGGGGGTCTGGGGGGAGCTGCCGCCCGTGGGGGACCCGTGCTGGAGCAGTTTGCTCCTGGGGGATGGATGGACCCCGTGCTACGGAGCCATGTGGGAGCTGTGCTTGAAGAGCTGCTGCCTGTGGGCAGCCCCCGCAGGCTCAGTTCGGGAAGGACGGCATCCCGTGGGAGGGACCCCAGGTGGAGCAGGGGCAGGGAGTGACCGTGAAGGAGCAGTGGAGACGAAGTGTCAGGGAATGACCGCAGCCCCCATTCCCCTGAGCAGCTTGGGGGGAGGAGGTAGAAGAGGCTGGATTGGGGGGGAGGTGTTTTTAGTATGCTTTTAGTTCTCAATGCTCTAGCCTGTTAGTAATAGGCAATAAATTATATTGATCTCCCTATGCTGAGTTTTTTTTGCTTGTGTCAATAATTGTAGAGTGATCTCCCTGTCCTTATCTCAAAGCTTGAGCCCTTTTCACTGTTTTCTTCCCCCTTCCCTTTGAGGAGGGGGAGTGAGAGTGCAGTTGTCGCGGAGTTCAGCTGCCCAGCTGGGTATAACCACCACATCAACATATGTCCCATATTAACAAATGAAAAAAAAATAAAAAATCACGTAATATTAAAGCCTTTATACTAGAATCTGAAGACCACATTTTTCAAAACTTAAAATGTCTTTAAATGCTTCGCTTTATTTCTTTCTTGCTTATGACATTTCTTGGAACATCTGATTTTCCAGCAATGGCTGCTCTTCAGGTTAACCATTTTCAACTATCTTAACTTGAGACTGCAAAAGTTCAGATACTCAGAATCATGTATTTCCTTTATTTGCAATAAATTGCACATAATTTCAACAAGCAGAAGAAAACTCCATAGAGATTGCTCTAGTTTCCTATTGAATACAGGCAAATAATATTGAAATAATTTCATATTAATTAATGTATAATGGCCTAGCTATAAATATTCTGTGACTGAGGGACTGCAATCTAGCAGCTCTCTCTGACATACCTGTTAACATGGATGAAATAAAGGAGTTTGGGTAACAAATTACATTTGAGCTAATATATTTGTATAGAATTGTGCTAATTATCACATTATGTATGATTTTATTCATTCCCTTTTTTTTTTTTTTTGTAATACATTTATATATATTGCTAAAAACTATTTTGTCAGTTAATCTTAAATCGGTCTTTTTTTTTTTTAGTCCAAAAATTTATAATGAACTACAATGAACCTCAAGGAACTCTTATTTAAAAGTCTTATTACTGATTATTATGCATACTAGGGAAATCAAAAATACTAGGGATGAAATGAAAAAGTGATTTCAATCTTGATAAATACTAGGTGAAAGCTACATCTTGTAGAAGCTTGACATTGGATCAAGGTTTTAGTTTGGACCTGATACAACCATTTCTATTGATTATGCTTTTCATTCAAGGTGGAAACTGGTTACTCTCAATTCCTCTGTCATATGTTGCTTCCGTATAAAATCTGGTATTGAAATGATTGTTCAGCTTTCCCAGCTTGGTAAGGTTTCTCATAGACACCTCTCATTTTGGATACTTTGCAATTCATATCTACTTACTTACTTTTTGTACAAATCTGTGTGCTGTCCTTTTGGTGACTGTTTAACCAAGTATGTGGACAGCCTTACGCTTCTGGTAGAGGCTGAGTTGCCTTATCTAGTTTCATGCCTTATTGGTCATAAAATCCTGCACAGATATTTTGATTATGGTTATTATTCAACATTTTCATGTTCTGTTCTGCATCTCTATTGCTTTGTTTTCCAGATGTGAAATTTAGTAAATGCTGTAGATACACTGACACATATGAGGGGAAACTATTCTTGAGTCAGACTGTTCCACGGTACTGGTTAATCATTAATAGCTTGACTGTGTTTTGAGACAATTACTTTTTCCAAGTTCTGGATACATCTGTTTCCATCCAAAAATAGTAGTACAATGATGTTCCAAGAAAATCATAGTGCCCCGTTATGAGATCTATTCATGTTGTATCACTGAGTACTAATTACCAGGTGCTTCTTTAGGCCCTCATCTTCTGAAGATGTGATCATCTGCTCAATTTTATGTACTGTGAATAGTTCCATTAGAGGCAAGGGGCTGCTCACTGAGATTAAAGGTAAAAGCATATGTTAGTCTTTATGAGATGTCTTTGGAGCTGCTATTATTAGCTTTGATTTATTTATTGTCTAAAAAAAAAAACCAAAAAAAACATCGTTTATTATGCATTTTGAATCTCAGTAGAAAATTTTAAGCAACAAGTTATTCTTTTTTTCTTTTCTGAAATATAGCAAACTACTAAAATCATTTCTTGGCCATAGTACTATGTAATCTCTACTTGGTTTTGATGCAGTTTTAAAATCAGTAGTCCATATGTACTTTATTTGCTGTCTTTCATTATTTTAGAAAGATGTCATATTCATCTGTTTAGTGCTATTTTGGGGTGTCAGAAAAATAGACCAATTAATGATTCCAAATGCATCTTAAGCAAACTTAAGATGAATGAGCCATTTTTTGCTTGTACATTGTTTTAACCTATATGTAAAGCTCAAAACCATTGAAGACTATGATTATTGAAAAGAGCAAGTTTTATTAATTTCACCCGTAGTGGACCTAGGTTTTGCACAAGGGTTTTTATCGGCTTAGTTTTATCCAGTATTTATATTGCAGAAAATGTACTTCCATTACCCCAGTCTGCCTTATGCATGTGCCACATACTGTATTGATGTGCATCCAAAAATAATAAAACACTCAAAATGTGAAAGGAAGAAACTATTATGCATAAGTCATCGTAAGTACAAAGCCAATTTTGTATTGTGGGATGGTGTCCAGAAACATACTCAAAGTGAGGAAAGAGTTTTCTTTCTGTAAAAACAAACCTGCATCTTAATTTAAGCAAAGTTTAGTTGAAATTATTTTCTTTGCTTTATTTCCCTGAATGGTTTCATTCCCATCATGATACAGGGATTGGGATTTGTTTCATTTTTTTCACTTACAGTACTATTTACAGGTTTTATTCTTGTTCACCATGGAACAAAATTTCTCTTAAATGTTTCCAGGCCTAAAATGAAAGGAAAAAAAAAAAAGAAAAAAAAAAAGAAAAAGGAAGAAAATCTCTTTGATTATCTTGATCTGAGAAACTCTCCTGCCGGCAAATCATTCCCTCTCCTTTAAGTTTTCTTGCAGAGCCAAAGGACGTGGTAAGTTCTGAACTGCCCGGACCTTCTCTGCTCTAGAGAAACCACTAGTCTGACAGTTACAACATATGGTAAGCATGTGGGAGACTAGCTTTTAGCTGCATTTTGTTGGGAAAAATATACTTTCTGTTCTGTTCAAACTGTTCCACTTCCTATAAATAATTAGATATTCTGTGGACCAGAGAATGGAAGGGAAATATATTTTCAATAAGCCAGTGGTTTGATATTCAGCTAGCAGATGGAAAATGTAGCTTTAAGCTACATCCAACTTCTCAGGTGAGGAGCGCTACTGTTTTCTAGAAAGTTAGTTGTTCAGATTTCTAAACAAATGGATTGACTTTAGAAGGCTAATTAGATTCTGATTCTGTTTTGTCAAATGAATAAAGCACTCCCAAGGGAAAGCAACCACTATAAGAAAGAATTCCAAACTGTCCCAAAAATGAACTATTGTATAAATGTGTGTCTCTTCTGAACTTGGTAAAACTTTAACCTATCTTAACGGTCTATGTTTGTTGAAAGTGGTGTGTTCTTTAAGGCTTTATTTTTGAAAACTTTATAATTTTAAATAGGAAAGTGTTGGTCAGAAAAATCTCTATTCATCTATTAATTTCAAAAATGATACATGCAATATATTTAATTTTGACATAGTACTCAGAGATAGTCTGATGAAAGATTATGTGAATACAAAGTATGTTTAACATGTAATGAAATACAAGTTAAAGTAAGTAATAAAACATAATGCAACTATTTTTCTACAGAATGGAACAGAAGAGAATGGAAACTGTTTGTTTGGGTAATATTTTAACCAGGACACTGAATTGCTTTTAGAGTGAAAAACAATATCTACTCAGAGAAATTCATTTCTTCTTTCAAAATAAATAAATAAATAAATAAATCAAGTTGGCATTCTGAATGAAGAAAAATAAAATATTGAATAAGCTTGGAAATGCTTCTTTTCTAGCTCCTCATCATGTGCTTGTGTCTGACTCACTGAATATGACTGTGAGCAAATATGTTTCATGAATGCAAAAGAAACTGAATAAAACCAAAATAAATAAGAAACTTAGAAGCTTTCCACTGAGACGGTATGTATTTTCCCACCGGTTATGGATTCCACTGACATTTGTTACTGATGAGTTCACAGAAGTTCATGTAAAGACTGGAGTTCAGACACCACAAATATGGGACATTGTACACATTAAAAAATGCACTCCTGCTCACACGCATATTAAAAATGTGCAACTGAATACAAGTTGGTTAAAATACACCTATAGCCAATAGAAAATGAACTGTTTTCCTGTAGCTAGAGGTGGTCATTCTCTACTGCCTTCTTCTTGTATCGTATTTGTACAAGCATCAAAGAGTAAAGCAGCACCACTCTCACTCAGTAATTTCTCTTTGAATCAGCCCTGTCAATAATAATCCAGTGTCCTTGCCAGTGATAACAAAGCCCTGAGATTTAGAAGAGTCATTGGAGGAAATACAACTGAGAGGGCTGACAGGGTGTTGCGGCTGGAGCAACAGCGGCTGGTGCACCCACATCACCAACAGCACAGACACTGCTGTCTGGGGCTGCTGTCTCACTCTGGCTAACTCTGCTCAGAGAGATGGCTGCAAAATTGTCTCCTTTCAAATGTTTTAAGCCTTTGGAAAGCTTCAATAGGTTGTTATTTCCTTCTGCTTCTAGTTAGCCCTTACAGTTGTGCTGTTTTGATGTGAGCCGACTTTGAGAGGTCAGGGGGGTTAAATGGTGTTTGATTAAAATCAGAACACCCAACAACTACTGTTTCACAGTTTGACTTTGCTGGACTGTTCATGTGGGAATTCAGGAAGACACCTTTAGCTTTAGAGAAAAAAAAAGAAAAAAAAAAGAGGAAAGGAAAAAACAGCTGCTTTTTTTTTTTTTTTTTTTAATATGGCTTAAAGAGAAACAAAGAAAAAAAGCCACACTGTGTATGTTTTTCTGGCAATAGGCCTGCCACTGTTTATCAAACCAAGGCAAATCCAATTAGCCTGTGGCCTGCCTCCCAACCTTATTAACCTGCTCAGCTGTGAGAAACTCAACAGCCCCTGCCAATATCTCATTTTTCCAGCAGCCGATAAGATCAGTTCAAGGTATTCAATGGGGTTTCCTTTCACTCTGGCTTCATCACAGTCACCAGCATCTTAACTGTGGTAGCCGGATCTTATTTTCCTCTCATTTACTACATGAAATAGGATGGCGACTCCGAGGCCTATGCAGCTTGCTGGAACAAGCACCGATCAGGCCTCGGCAGTATTTGACAGGACGGGCTGATTTCCCTTATCATGGCTTGCCCACAAAGGCTTGGGCCAGGCCTGGGTTATTAGCATTCCTCGGCGAGGTGCGTCAGGCCTATTTCTGTCACGCAGACAGATTGAGCCTTTCACTCAGGCTCGCGAATGAGTGACACATGGCCTGACTGGGAGGACAACATTGTTATTTGAGTTAAGAAATCAATTTGTATCAAATGTACACTGTAATTTATTTGTTGGCTTTGAAGGGAACCTGGCTGAGATAAATGGGAATGGGCTTCTTTTTTCCCCCCTATGCTGAGCTGATAAAGTTCTTGTGAAGCTCTAGATAGCTCCAGTCAGAGCCAAAGTGACAAACATGTTTAAAGTTGCACAGTGATCTTTAAATCTCAAAAAGAACACCTTGTCGGACATGATAGAACATTTTTTACCTTTTCCCTCTATCTGTCAGAAAGCTGCTGTGACACATTGCTTTAGTATTTTTGCTGACATTTTCTTTATCAAGCACATCTGTTTGTGGTCGAAAGATGCTTATTCCTATTTTCTTCAATCTACAGCAGCCTAGGAAACTGCCAAAAGGAAGGAAGAAAATGAGACATTCTTTCCAAGAATAATGCTTATTTATTTATTTATTTAATTGTAACTTCTCTTGATGAGATTCCAATTCTTTTTTTTTTTTTAAAGAGTGAAGAAAAGTGTGGGGAATATTTTTTCAACAGATCCTGTCTATTTCAAGAAGTTTGGTTAGGTTTAGACTGTCAGTGCATTAAGATGTTAGTATAATATTGTAAATCATGAGCTATGATATTGACATTCTCCCCTATTATCATTATTAATGAGAGCTTAAGTATCAGCTCTATGCATCAGTGTTTTTAACTTTAAAATAATACAAATAAAAAGTACATCTATAGTTTCATGTATGCTTGTAGTTATAAGTCCATAATGAAAAAATGCCAGCAAACTAGCCACAGGAAGAGTAGCTCACTGACATTTCAGTGCAATAACCCGGCTGTTTAGTTTTGCTTTTCAAAAATGATCCAAGTTTAAAATGTCATATTAAATGACTGTATAAGTTAACTTATCCTTCCTTTGCATTATGGTTCTCCACCTACATATAGGTGCCTTTTTTTTTTTTTTAAACAGAAGTGATTGTGTATGAATGAACAAACACACAAACATTATAAAGCAGGACAGAATGCTATCATATGATTAGTCTGCACAAAATACAGCCATCCTTAAAAGTGAGGTTAAAATTTGGGTTCAACCAGGGTCAACCATTCCTCCTGTCCTTCCAGAAGCTAGGTCAAATGTGATTAGCAATGCAAGCATTTTTAAAAATAAGTTGGCTTTAGGATGTGTTAAATTTATTAATGGCCTGGTCATACCACCACCAAAATGGTCTAGCCATTCCCAGGAAATTCAGGGAGGGCCATGAATCAGGATTCCTCTTCTCTCTAGCTGTCCAACCAATATATTTCGTTCTCCTCTTTTCTGCCTTTCCTCTGGGAATGCTGCAATCCTTTAGGCTGTGAGCAGCCTGCCAGCTATAGATCTCGTTGTACCTATGAGTACTGACACAGTAATAGTGTTAAGCCTTGCTCTCAGGTTTCTTCTTTGCCATGCCCTTTGGGCGAGGGCCTGCCCTTTTACCTTTCTTGCCCAGGTGCATAACAACAGTGCTGTAACTCTAGCCTGACTGACATTTTTTAAAGTGGTGGTTTTTAAATCTTAACTCTGTGTTTACAGTTTTAGGCAAAAGCTTCAGGTTTTGTCTCAGTTTAGCAACCCAGAGGCAACATATCATTTTAACAGACTCTCAGACTACACAATAGTGCAATCCAGCTCTAATTGTTGGGAGCAAAATGCTCCCTATTTACATGCATTCATATTTTGACATAAACACATTCCATAAAACACACACCTTCTCAAAGGAGAACTGCACCTCGCCATGATCTTTTAGCTATACCCATACATTATCCCCTAAGAACATCAATCAATTCAATGTCAGATCATACTCTTCAAAAAGTCATATCAAATATTGTTTTAACCTCATTGCTTTAGGAATAACCATTGGCAGTAGAGTAATTTAGACCCCAGAAATGGCAGTGCAAAAAAAAAAAAACCCTCTAGGTCTGATACAAGAGCACTCTGTCATGTCTACAGCTTTGTTCTATTAAAATAATACATCCTACAAAGCACTTGTTTTGGCCTTCTCCTGCATTATCTTATATCCCGTAATGACAGAAAATGGAAAGTACTTAATTTCTCTACCTGGTTTGCATTAATTCATTATGAGCAATGTTGTTTCTACCTCTACTGTGAACAGTCTCCTGATGACAATATAAAGATGAGCACTTTGCATGGAATTTAGAGAGGGAGGAAAAAAAAAAGGAAGAAAAAGAAAAAACAGGTGCAATGGTGCGTTGGGTTTGCTCATGATTTACTGTGCATTATGTTCTCTAAAAAAATAAAAAATTAAAAAATGAAATGGCTGGCAGCAAGGAAAAGTTGCCATTTGCCTGGTATTCAGTTGCTCACCTAAGATAGAGGGAATGCTATAAGCCAAGGGACTATCACCTGCTTCTGAGAGTGCATGTGAGTGTCCACAACTGGGAAAAGCATTTGAGAAAACCTGTGTGGGAAAACCTTTTGAGGTAACCTGTAAGTAACTCAGCAAATAAAGAGCCTGCAGCAGGAGCAGTGGTTCCTAGGGAGATCAGGGATGTGCATATAAAGGAACAGGAGAGGAAGGGGATTAAAAAAAAAAAAAAAAAAAAAGCTTCTCAGGAACAGAGAGGATTGTATAGAATTTGCTTCAACAAGTCCTTGAAAGTTGCTGGATTCAGAGCACGGCTGGAAAGAAACAAGGATATAGTGGGCAGGGGAAGATTTATTTTCATATTCTCTTACTTTTATTGTCTTACAAAGCAAATCTCACTTATAACTTTAAAGAGGTTTATTGTTTTACTCTCAGCTATAATAAGCTGTAACTTCAGAGTTCATTGGGTGCTTTTGGTGAATTTGATGTAAGAACAGTATCTACTTCAAAACTCTAGCTGGCTCAGGGTGCCTCCTGTGAAAATACCTCTCTGCACACTGTTGCAAGAAACAGGAAACTGGGAGACAGCGCACATGGATTCCAGTTATTTGACAATCAATTGTAATGAATCTAAACTTCACATGTAGAAGAGGAAAACTGTCATTTTCAGTCATAAATTAAGCAAAAAGAGAACTCAAAATAAAATTCTGATGCTTAGCATAAAACAAACAAATCCACCTACATCCTTGACACTGAACAATTATTCAAATGAATTGTCTTGTGTAACTCCTACTAACACAAAATGTCTCTCTGTCACCTCTTGGCAGTCAGACTACTGGAGGGGGTGGAGGGAGGGTGGGGTGTTGTGTTGTGGTCTTGTTGTTCTTATAAGTATGATAAGAGATGTGAAGCTTTATCTCAGGGTACCAGTGTCTCTGTCCCTAGGTCTCAAGCATAACATTGCTAGATCTGGTTATCACTTTTATAAATGTATCATGTTCCTAGAGTCAGTGGTTCCCTAGATTCTTCCTGAGAGAGAAGAAAAAAGGGGTAAGCATATAATACTGTACATCTTCCCAACTTGTTGCTAAAGTTAATATGGAAGTAACTTTTCTGAATCTGTACTTGGAGACTTGAACACAGGATATGCCTGAAAGCTCAGGATAAAAAGAGGATGTAGTCTGCCTTTTCTTTCCCGAGTTCTTCATGTCCCAAGACATGAAGCAGGGTGAAGAGCAGCTGAATACAGGAAGCAAAAGGTGTATTTTAACATATATTGCTTCTTTGTGTGCGGGAGACATACCTGCTAAAAAGGAAGACACACCATGAAGTAGGGGATATGTTAAAACTGTAAACATGTAAAAGTCTGGACCAACACTAAGTGTGCCTGGGATGAGAAGCCACTCTAATCTGAAGGCAGTAGGATGCCGATTTGAGGCACAAGAGTTAAAGCCTCAGGAAAAAGGAAAAAGAAATTCCACTGAAGAATCTTTTAGGAATGGTAAGGTTGTCTGTTCTGTGAGTCACCCATATCTAGTGCCTGCATGCTACATCCTCTCACTGAAAAGCGAAAACAGTGAAACAGCAAGTGCTCTCAGTAAAGCTAAAGAACCTAGCTAAAGTTAAAATCATTACATTTATTTTGTGAGTAGGAAAAATTGGAGCACTACACAGTTCGGTTTCATTTCCTGGTTTTCTGAATGAAGATTTGGGATGGTGTTTTGTAATTAACTCTAAGTTTTGAAGAAGGTTCCTTGTCCTGACAGTCAATTCCTGGTTATGAAAGAGTGGAGATGAGAAGTGGATTGGTGCTTACTAATATAGGCAGAGAGCAAGGTTTTCCAGATATTAGGTATTGTTAACTTTGCTGACTGTATCTCTTCAGACTGAAAGTATATGCATAAATTTTTACTTCAGACTGAATTACTGTTGACAGTTTCAGCCAAAACAATTTTGCTGAATGACACAGGGCAAAATATGTTGTTTTGCCTGTGCAGAGAACTCTGATGACCTGTTCTGTAGTTCACTATGTATTCCATTAAGTACATCCCTTTGAAAAGAGACAACTTGATGGAAGGCAGACCATTTGGCAGACTGTTGGTTTTCACTATTCTTTTTTTTTTTTTCATAAGAACAAATTACTGTGATGTGAATATATCATTTAAAAATGTGTAATAATATGCATATATTAGATGACAGAATTAGGGTTATAAATAAACACCAGCATTTTATTAGCTATGGTAATTTTAATCCTGTATTTGAAATAATCTCAACAATATTTTGTGTTCGTGTATCAGATTTTGTGCAACTACTCTGAAAGAGTTGCTGAAACCATTCCATGAAGTAGAACATTCATCCTTAGATGTACAGGTAGATATAATGCTAAGTTTTGTGTTATTATACACACAACTCCACTTGGTTACTGGTTAGCCTTAGCAAGAAGAAGTTTTAGCTTTAGGAAGCAGGAGATTTTGATATTTAGTAGAAGAGTTAGCCTTTGTTATCATTACACTTTTCAAGATCTAAATGAATAAAATAATCTATTGGGAAGGAACTTGCCATTCCCACAGATTTAATAGTAGACATTTGTGGGCATTAAATAGTATAGTGATGCTGCTACAGATTTAGGGAGTCTTTTTCATATATCTGCTAGTCCAACTCTGCAAGAGTTAAAGCTATTCTAATCAGCAAGAGGTGAACTTGGTGAGGATCATTTCCCACTGTCAAATGCAATCTTACATTGCACTAAAGATCATCCTTTCTCAATTGTAATTCTTTTATTTTCAGTTGCAAAAGGTCTGAATAATGGAGAACTTGATTTTAGCTGGGTTCTTTAAATCAGAATCCTCAGGAGGCACCAAATGCATCATATTACTTACCATAATTAAAAACAAAGAAACAAACATACGAACAAAAAACCACTACCACCACCAACAAAAACACTAACAACTGGAAAAAGCATAATTCTCTCAGGTGCTTCGGTAGCAGCCAGTGAAAACTGAGAAGTGTCCAAAACACATAATTTTATTTTTATTATTACCTTGCCAATAGACTTTTTTGACCTTTATGAACAAGCCATGGAGGAGAAGAGTTGTTACTCAATCCCAGCTTTCTTCTGCTCCACAGGCATTCAGACAGAACAGGAAAGGGAACTGAGAAAGCTCTGCCATAGCAATCTGAGGCAGCTGCAGGCCAGGACCGCAGCTGTGGCTTCCTGTTTGCTCAGCAGGTTGTTGGAGGAGCATCGTGAGGTAGATGGCTCCCACTGCAGGTTTCTGTAGCCCATGGTTCTCAGCAGCTAAACAGCTGATTGCTGGAGACAGCCTAACTGCATGTTAAGCACAACCTTTGTATCAGCCTCAGACTCTTTCCTTTCTTATTGCTCAACATTTTTGGGAAAAAATAAATAAAAATAAATAAAAAAAATGGGGTGGGGGACGGCGTACTGAGAGACTGAGAGACTGAGAACTAGGAGGTGACCTCTTCCAAAACCTTTCTATAATTTGACTTTTGATGCTTGGGAACCTTCTGTGTAACATATTGCTTTGGTTGATAGCATGGAAGACTGATGTAAATGCATTCCAGATCTCATTCATATTCAGAGTAGACTGGTACACTAGTTTACTAAAACTACATGCAAGAGAACCGTGTATGATACAATACAACAGTCAGCAATCCACTTCAGAAGCCCTTTGTAAATGAGTGTTTTGGGAATATCTAAGGTATTTTATGATATCTAGTTGCCACTTTTGGGTTAAGTAAATTAGATAGAGCTCCTTGTATACAGCAAGCTCACCTTATAGTGAGTGATGCCTTTCCAAATGTTTTCTGTCAAAACGCTTGAGATGTGATATTAGGAGACTTTTAATAAAATATTTTTTTTAGTTAAAAATAGCAATAGCAAACACACTACTCATTAATAATGGGATATACTGTAAATGATAGCTTTCAACAGAGTAATAGAGCACAGCAAACAAAGCAGAACAACAGAGAAAAGTAAAAAGGAAAATAACTTTGAAAATCTACTGATTAAGATGCTAAAGTAGTTTGCAGTTTTTATTACCCCCCAAAAAAAAAAAAAGCTAATTAAAGAGTTTACATTTTATCATGCATAGTAAAGAACTCCTGACAGGCATTGTTATAATATGAAATGCTGCAGTCTCCAGTAGAGTTTAATTTAGAGCAACAACAAAGAAAGGAAAAAGAAGAAATAAAACAATTGAAATGTTGCAAGCTGACTGCCTTAAGCTCAGGGGAGGCCTTTCAGAAAACTGTTTGGTAGAAGCAATGCAAACTGAGCTACTACCCTGGGAATAATATTTTTCCAGAAATTGTTTCAGGTTGAAGTGTTTATAGGAGGTAGTATATAGATTGTGTAAGCCACTGGCTAAAAGATTGAAGAAGTATAGCTTTTCATCAAAGGCTAATCAGAGTGATTATGCAAGAAGATCCACAGATGCTGATTCTCCATTCACTGGAGAATTAGTGATTCCTGTATCATTACTGATCAGATCAACAGATGTTCATACTGTCACGAGTTACCAGCATTAACTAACTAATAAATAACATCAGGTTTACTAAACATGTTCAATCTTAACATCTTGTCCTTAATCTTGTGTTAATTTCTTCCAAACATACTTTTTGGCCTGAAAGACTTTGGAAACTGTATTGATTTCACTCTTGCCCAATTTCTTGGTTATGAATAATGGCAGATGATACATATCAATTATTTTAAACCAGTGAACCATTATTTATTTACTTCAACTACAATACTTTGTTGTCATATCTGCAAACTTGAAGTTAAAAAGATGATTGTACTTTTTGCTAGTAATTTTTCTGCAGCAAATATGAGAAGGCTACTTTTGTTTGCCATTAGCAGCCCTTGGGATCTTCATATTTTACTTTCCTGGCAGTCAGATGTATGAGCTGTTACAAAGGACAGAGAGTCGAGCTATAAGACACTGAATACACAGAAGACACACTGCTCTGTCTCATTTTCTGTCATTGATACAGCTGTATGATTTGCTTTCCTAATGTTTGACTTTGTGTCAGAATTGGAAGAAAATTAATTGGCAGAGAACCAGCTCAGATAAGGTAGCAGCCTGAGGAAGGACCACTAGTGCCTAGTAGCAATGTTTCTTGCCATGTGTGTTAAGCAGGGATTTCCCATCTTTGTACAACATGTCATAATCTGGGAGGTCTGGGACACTAGACTTCTTCTGCTCAGGTAGTCCAAATATATATATATATATACAGTTATGGCCATACAATATATGGGCTCAGAGATATAACTATTTGTCTCAGGTTCTAAAATTTTAATTAGTAGAAATGAATCACTTCAGTATTATGTGCAAAAGGCTAGTGCAACTTACTGCCACAAGAAAACATTCACACTTAGTACACATTGCATTTAAGAAAACATCTCAATTAAATGGAAATTGAAAATATCATCATTTTCACTTAAGTAGATTTTCTTCTGTTTCTGAAGCTGCTTTCTTCCTGCTATAGTAAAGGAGAAATTTCTTGCCATAAATATTTTCAGTTGTCTTTCCTAAAAAAGGCTTTCTGCACCCTTCCCTCAAGTATGACCAGACTGCTTCTCTGCATTAGAAGACAATACAGATCTCTGTGAATCAGGGTGTAAATTTCTGTTTCTATTACCCAGATGTTGCTGTTGTACCATCTAGATTGAATTATGAAATGCAATATGCACTGAATGCTTGAAAGAGCTGGTCTGTCGTGTGGGTTCTTGGCTGTGGAGTGGTATTAGTCATAACATACCATCCCAGATCTCTGAAAATTGTGTGTGATTTTTGCTGTTGTTTGGTTTGGTTTTGCTTTTTTTCAGACCACTATTTTGCTATTTTAATTGTAGTCTCAAAAGTGGCATTTTATATGCCACCTTCTTTCCCTCCTTTATGTTCTGTAGCATTGTTGGAACACTCATATCGATAAGATCCACTGTTTACATTTCTGTTGACTGTAGAACAAAAATTTTGATAAAATGAATTCACTCCAATGAAGCTCAAGTCAGTAGACATTCACAGCATGGTGCAAAGTCAATTTGTTGACTCAGTCTTTTAAATTAATTGGTTTTGAGATGCTTTCTTTTATGTTTTTATTGGAAACCAAATGCTCTCCTCACAGCAAATACACTCATATCTCTCAACATGTCCCCTTTTACTCTTGGATGCTGCATTGTGCTGTCTAGCTATTCAAGCCAGCTTGCACTGTAACTTTGTGTTACCCATTACCCAGCACTGCCATCAGCATTGATGTACAGATTGGTATACCAAAAATGCCAAAGCTGATTGCTTCTTTGTCTATTTTTCCCACAGCCAGACATGCATTTTCCTGCTCCTGTTTGTTATGGAATACCCTTTCTGGTTTGCTGTGTATAAACTAATCCCAAATTGATTAGAATCAACAGAAATTCAGTTCTGTTATCCTAACTCTTTTCAGAATATTTTGGACAAAGTTGTAAACACCATTTCTGAAAATTTGTCTTCTCTCTTGGTGACTATAGGAAAATAGCGTTTTTTTTATTAGTTCTGTTTATTAGTTTTTATTAGTTTATGTCTTTATTTCTCTAAGGTTATATGTGAGGAAACTTGGATGAGTCCTTATGCAACTTGGCTTAAATATGCTCATTGCTGGGTTGTATTTCAAAACACAAGATTTTCTCTATTTCTTTTCATTCTTGCTGCCTGTTTCCAGGCTTCTCCATTCACATTTCCTGTATAATCATTTTACTTGCAGGGAAGTTTTCTTTTTTTTTAAAAAAAAAAAAAAGTGGGCTTATAAAAATAAAAGTTATGCAATGAATGAATATCACTGGGAGAGCCAATTTCTCTCAACTAAGCTTTAATGCAAGTTCAGGCTACTTAGTGTGAGCTATGATAGAAGGTACAAATGAGACTTCAGACACCTTTCTAAAGAATTAAAGTATTTTCTCACTTGCTCTATTGTTGTTGCAAAGGGCCAGCATGTTAATGGCAACAGAACTGTATAACATAGAGTGCACTGTCTGCAGAGGACAGGGAGCCACATGACCTGAGATGTGGCCTAGGTATCTGTATTCTGGTGTTAAATATCCACATGTACACTGTTCAGCAGCACAGAGTAGTGGCAGGTGTTGGTGCTAGACCATACTGAAATATGGCAGTATTTTGTTTCCAACAGTGGCTGTGGCCAGATGTGTATTTGCTTGGCAAGTTTGAAGATGAGTTTTTGTTTATTTTAGTTGTTTTTTTTTTTCCCTAATTTATAATACTGGAGTACGATTAAAAATAATATTAATCAAGCCTAAAACAGCTTTCCAATTTATTTTTATATTAGATCCAGCCTATCTGTTTTTTAGCTACACTAGTAAGAAAATCATAACTATTACCAGCTGCCAGAAGGATATCTATATCTCAGTGCAGAATTCATTCTATTTATCCTATTTGCTCAATGCTTTTCAGAAAGGAGGTATCATAGTGACTGATTCTTCACGTGTAGACACTATTTGACTATGAATTGCAACCCCAGCCAATGCCACTCTGATTTTACTCTTATCTCTCATTTCAATAAACATTCCCACAACCTTTACCTCTCCCCCACACACAGCCAGGCACTCTGAAGCACAGTGTCAATCATTAGACATAAAAATATTGCAGTTATTTTAAAGCTGGAGTATTTGTCACAGGCTCAAAAGATAGAGATCTAATGACTTACGAGGGGCTTAGCTTATAAACATGCACCTATGCTATTCTCAGGTCTTGGTATTATTATTATTTTTCTTATTCTTTCCATTCTCATACTTAAAACAGAAACACATTTTCTCCTAGAAAATGCTGACAGCGTGTCTTGGTATCTCAAGGCAGAAAGGTTGCTTTCCCTCAGGCAGTTTGCTGGCAACTTTCATGTGGACACACATGGCTGAGCTGCCTATAGGAACCCCTTCTTTCATTGCTTCCATAATTCAATATGTTTAAAAACAGCAATACTAACAAACATTAGATAAAGGAATAGGAACTGAAACTCTGTGAGTGAACTTCATAAATGTAACACAGATAACAGAAGCAGGTGTTCGGAGTCAAAATACAGGAGGGATTTGTTATGCAAGAATAAGAACCTGAGAAATAAGCTTGAAAAATTACTACATGCAATCACAGGGAAAATCTGTGCGTAAAATAATAAAGCAGCGATTGTTCTAACACTCGTTGACATACGGTTTCCAAGTAAATCTTTAATAAATTACATATTATCACAAATAATTCACTGATTACAACCCTGTGCTGCATCTTATTAAGCCACTCTCTACCACACACAAAAACACTCTTAAATGAGCTACCAGGAGTATTTAAAGATATGTTCTGAGCCTAAAATATTTAGCAAAATCATCTTGATTCCTAAAACTAATTTAGATTACACTAAAAACACAAGTAAAAGAATGCATTTCCAAGCTACCAATGGTAAAATTCATGAGAAACTATGCATATTAGATGAAACAGTAAATCTCTTGTGCTCACAATAAACAAGAATTCGGCCCTTGTGAAGCTGCAGGAGGAACAAACATAATAAATATAGCAGAAATAATTTTACTTGGGTGACTAACTACTTTTTTTATTACTAACTATGGTGTTCTGAGAATTAGATCACTTTATATTTAAGAAGTGCAGATTTTTAAAAGCAAGCCAGAGTCCTGTGAGATGAAATATATACAGTCATAGCTCCATACAATTCCTCAACCACTTAATGAACTGATAGAGGATATGACAACAGAATGATGAACTGAGATATAGAGACATTAGTAATCCCTTTTCAATATTGGGCAAGAAATGGTATAAATCCCTGTGGTAATTTTAAAATGATTACTAATACAGTATGTTAAAGAAATCCATAAAAGAGAAGGACACGATGCTCCCTCTCACAATATTTTTGGTGAAAGACCAAAGAACATGAAAAACTGTAGGAACTATGAATCTCCACATGTGCTTTTACTTCTGCAAGAGTCATACTTTTAAGACCTTTTAAATGCACATATAACGTATATGATGTAGATAACTTCAATTTGAACAGATGTGCATCCTGCTTTCCCATGTCAGCATTGTTTTGCACATACACACACATTTTAAGGTACAACAAGAACCACATCATGGTGCTATTGCAAAGTCTGAGCCCAGCTTGAAAGCCGATGATGATGATTTATTTTATTGCAACAGGAGTTGTTCTTCTCCTTCGTTGTTTGACTGTGCAGAACATGACACTAAGACTTGACAGCCTCTAAGAGAATTTTGCTCATCCACGGAGAAGATGAAAGATCACTTATGTCTATCGAATGTATTTTTCCAGTATTGATGTGATACAGATTTCTTGTTAGTGACTGTGAAAATGCTAGTGGAAAAGCATCTAAAGATGCTTTAGAACTAGCTTAACAAAGAAATTCATCACAAATTGCTGTATTTTGTGACGTAACATGAAAATGGCAACATGGAATAATCAGTAGTACTGTTTCACTGGGCACTTATGGAAAGCACTGGTTAAATTATTTGCATTCTAAAGTACTGGATGAGCTTCTGTAGGATGCTTTATAAATCCTTCATTATAACAATAAATTTGCTGTTAAATCTTAGCTACAATTATACATTTTAATGAAAATCTCTCACTTGGTATTTGCAGACCAACATTGAAAACTAGAAAGTTTATATATATATAAATATATATTTATTATGTAGCGATTAAAACATGAAAGAATGAATATGAGTATTTCAAACTTTTCATATCTGTGTTTTTTCACCATGGCTGTGCTGAACAAGTCTTACTATTGAAGATACTAACCTGTTTAAGAAGCACTTAGATATATTAGATGCAGTAAACCATTATTTCTAGTGGTGTAGCAACATTATATGATTATGATTTTATGTGTTTTTCTCTTTGTTAGTGTGGAAAGAAAAAAAAATGTTTAATCGAGAATTAATTTGATCGAGCAAATATAGTTTTACATGTATCTACAGGAATTAGCAATTTATGGGGAATAAAACTGGGATAGTGTGCTGCCTTATATCAACTGCAAAAACAACACTGGTCTTGCTATATCTTACAAATGAAAGTTGAAAACAGGTCAGATATGAAGAAGTTCCAAGCAGTAATTATGAAATGCAGACTTTGAAAACAAATTCTCATTTTTTCAGTGCAATAGCCCATCTTATTGAGGTGAAGCTTCCTGTCATTAGATGAGCTGAAAATCTAACACACTTTGACTTCACTCTCCACTAGTATGTGTGCATGCTGCATTTTTGGTGTGTTTTCTTGCTTCTCACTTGGCGCAGAATTTACCTAGTGATATATATCCCTTATATATTACTAATATACTGTAGTATATATATACACCAGCAAAGCATGAGACAATATTCTGTCTAATTGTTTTGATCAAACATGACATAGACTTTGTACTCATGCTAGACATATTTCTGGAAGTTATAGCTTTCACAGTACCTGCTTTTATTTTTTTGTAATCCTGTCTGTTTCAGACCCTAAAGAATGCAGCACAACCGTTTCAGTTTTCAACCTGTCAAGACTTTGCACAAATGATTTGTCAAGAAAAAGTCTAATTATGTCTGGCTTAAGGCTTCCATGTTAAACAGGAACAATTGTGGTGACTTTGAAAGAACCGCCTCCTGGCACTTAAGCAAAATGTGAAAGCAGCATGATTGTCCTGCCTTGTTTCTTTCCATCAACACCCTGTGGTCAGAAAAAGAAACCACCAAATACTTCACTTCCATTTCTATCAGTTTCTTGTGACTGGCAGCACTGTGGCATTTGCCTTGTTCTGTGTGTGAGTCATACTGCTAGGGCAACAAGAGAGCCTGTTGAATACAAACTCTGAAACTAAGCAGACATCAAGCCAAGAGCTGTTACTGCAGCAATCAAGCAGATTAGTTTAAGTAATTCCAATGAGCATATTAAAGCTCAAAATGAATGAGGAGGTTTGAAAGAAAAGCATAAATCAGGTCAAGCCTAAGTGACCTGGCACTGTGAAACCCTTTATAAAACACACCTATTTTGCTATGACTATTTTTTGACGATTCTGACATGTCAGCAACCACTTATCTTTATTTCTCTATTTCAAAAATATTACCTACCTTTTTATCAGGTGTGTTCCTGTGGATTTCTGCTGGTAGGTATCAGTCTATGTACTACCATGAGTGTGCATCATTATCTTATTTGCCTAATTCAAACATGGGACACAGCCTTCCCTTCAGTATTTCAAATCATCCTATGTACAACCTGGATATGAAGGTGTATGAAGGTGATGGCTTAGGTCCTGAGGGAATTGAGGTACTAGCTGTAGAGGGACCTGAGTTTTTGTTTGAGAACTATCTAGTGGGTGTACCCAAAATGCTTGACTGGCACTCTGCTGTGGGTGATATAGATGCAGGTGCATCAGGGTCAATCTTTTGCTTAGCTGCTCAGACTGAACCATCTCTAGTGTATTTTTTTTAGGAATCAGACAATTTGTAATCAAGAAGGGTGTCAACTTACAGTGCATAAACTAATGAACATTTCCAAATCAAGTATTATAATGGTGTAAAGTCCACTCTGAGACATTATAGATGTATTTCATGGATTGTGCTTTCACAGCCTGATGTGTTCTGCACTAATTTTCCCAAGCAACAAAGCCCTTATGGAAGAACTAGAAATGATAATATTGGAATCAGACCTACAGGGATATTGGGGAAGCTACATACAGATTATTAAAAGATAAGAAAATTCCCTTTATTTTTACCTAATTTACAGACAGATTTTGTCTGTGGTATTTTATCCACATACTTTAGTGAATATATATATATATATTTTCAAACACCTTAGTTTATAAAGGCCAGTAGTTTCTTCTCTACAATATCTTACATGACAATCATCAAAGCAGATGTACATGATTTTTCTTTTTTTTTCTTTCCTATCTTTCAAACGATTTAATTTTGAGATTTTCTTTTTCTTTCTTTTTCTTTTTCTTCTCTTTCTTTCTTTCTTTCTTGTCTTTCCTTCCCTTTCCTTCCTTTTCCTTCCTTTTCCTTCCTTTTCCTTCCTTTTCCTTCCTTTTCCTTCCTTCCTTCCTTCCTTCCCTCCCTCCCTCCCTCCCTCCCTCCCTCCTTCCTTCCTTCCTTCCTTCCTTCCTTCCTTCCTTCCTTCCTTCCTCCCTTTCCTTCTTTCCCTCCTTCCCTCCTTCCCTCCTTCCTTCCTTCCCTCCTTTTCCTTCCTTCCTTCCTTCTTTCCTTCCATTCTTCCTTCCTTCCTTCCTTCCTTCCTTCCTTCCTTCCTTCCTTCCTTCCTTCCTTCCTTCCTTCCTTCCTTCCTTCCTTCCTTCCTTCCTTCCTTCCTTCCTTCCTTCCTTCCTTCCTTCCTTCCTTCCTTCCTTCCTTCCTTCCTTCCCTCCTTCCCTCCTTCCCTCCTTCCCTCCTTCCCTCCTTTTCCTTCCTTCCTTCCCTCCTTTTCCTTCCTTCCTTCCTTCCTTCCTTCCTTCCTTCCTTCCTTCCTTCCTTCCTTCCTTCCTTCCTTCCTTCCTTCCTTCCTTCCTTCCCTTCCCCTTTCCTTTCTTTCTTTCTTTTTCTTTCTTTCTTTCTTTCTTTCTTTCTTTCTTTCTTTCTTTCTTTCTTTCTTTCTTTCTTTCTTTCTTTCTTTCTTTCTTTCTTTCTTTCTTTTTCTTTCTCTCTCTCTCTCTTTCTCTCTTTCTCTCTCTCCTTCTCTCTCTTTTTCTCTCTCTCCTTCCTTCCTTCCTTCCTTCCTTCCTTCCTTCCTTCCTTCCTTCCTTCCTTGTTGCCTCCACTTTGAACACCTAATTCAGATACACTCAGACCAGTAACTGTATTTTGAAGAGTATTTAGACGCTCCTGATTAGTTCAAATTGTTTCACTTGACCCTTGATATGTCTGAACAACTAGGTGAAATAAACAACGTCACTCCCAGGAAACAGGGAGTTCTGCAGTTCTCAGTCAGAATCAAGTAACTGTCTAGTTTACCTCATTTGCTTTCTTCTTCCCCATCTGCCTTTACCTCCACATTTGACAAAAGTCCCTGTTGTGGTTCAGGTCATCATCCAACAAAATAATTTAGAGATCTGTTTTAGCAATAGAAAAGACTGGTAGTGGTTTCGCCACTGCATAGAAGCTAGCAAGAATGAGAGACAAATGTCACAGGACATAAAGCCTGATAATTGCGTTATGTAAAGAAAACCATAGCACACTGTTTCTTCTCAAATGGTTATGGTGAGCATGGGAATATGTATAACATATACATAAAAGTAATCTTTATTATGAAGTATGGTTTGACTAATGGCTAATATGAAAAAGAAGAGAAAAAGAGTTTTTTTTTTTTTAAGTTAATCCTCATCTGTGTCAAAATCCATGCTGCTTTGATTTTTTTTCTCCACTGCTATGTATCTCTGGAGCAGACGGTTTGCACGCCTTTGGTGTATTATGGTGACTGTACAATGTCCAGTAAAGTCGATCACAATAAAATAAATTTATTCTAAACCTCAGAAATGTTAAAATATATATGTGACTGTATTATATTTCCTGAACATGTTCTTTTACAAGAAAATCTTATTAAACACAACTAGAGTTATTTAGCTAGAGTGAAACAATGTCTGAAGAAATAAAAGATAAAATGTTATATTTGGTACTGACAGTATAAATGATAATCTGCACAGAAATTACCTGTTATTATATGCCTAAATTCAAGAAGAAAGTTTTGGAAATTATGCTTGGATTCTTCATACTGCAAGATTTATGACCCACTGTCAAGTCCAGGTTGCTCAGAATCTTCATTTGTGAGCCCTATGAAGCATATATGTCATCTTTTTACTGAAATCATGAAGCACAATATTTTAAAGTATTTATATTGCATATGGAACAAAACATGTCTCTTATCCTATCATTGCCTGTTGGCACCCTCATCCTTGGCTTAGTTATGTAAAATGTGTAAAAACAGTGGAGTAAACAATAGCAAAAAAGACTCTGAACAGAAATGGGCATAACAAGT
This sequence comes from Anser cygnoides, assembly GCF_040182565.1. Classification (NCBI taxonomy): domain Eukaryota; kingdom Metazoa; phylum Chordata; class Aves; order Anseriformes; family Anatidae; genus Anser; species Anser cygnoides. The sequence goes on along the minus strand of NC_089874.1, from coordinate 97,117,791 downwards.
TTCAAAGTGCAGATGTTTATCTTGGAAATGCAGTTATCTGAAAAAGCTCTTCTTAGCAACTGAAAAGATAAATGATCTTACTTGAGAGCTTTCTAGCCATTTATCATTTAGATTATATTGGTCACTTTTTTGAGTGAAATGAACAACTCATGAGCATATGGTGCAGAGCCCTCAATTAAACAAGGAACTTAAGGGCTTGCACAGCTTTCAGAGTGTGAGTGAAGCAAAAGACAGAGGTGGCCTCTGACAAAGCACACAATCTGATCATCCTTCTTTGTCCATGTGCATGATAAAGGCTGTAAGCAAAGGATGGTGTTTTAAGCTCTGAATCCAGTCTTACAGACGAATCAGCTATGCACTTGAGTTATACACATAAGTGTGGGCTCTGCAAATTTATCCCCTATACAATATAGTAGCCAAAGGAGTTGCTCCAGATTTATATCAGAAAGCTCAAGATAGTAGCTCTATTTAGGTTAATTAATCTAAAAACATTTAAAATACCTGTATTTGGTTTATTATTTTAACTATATATATCAGAACAAGAGCTGGATGCTATCTTAGCTTATTTAAAACTGTATAATGACATTAACTGATAAGTTGTCATTATTATCAAATTCAAACTGCCTATAGTTTTTTTGTTGTTGTTGTTTTTGTTTTTTTAATGTTAAGAAACATCAGAACACACTGCTTCAAGAAATCTTTTCTTGCTTCTTTTAAGGAGGACTTATGGCTCTTCTAACACTGCTCTTGAAGAAGGAGAAATAAAAGGAGAAGGAGGAAGGAAAGAAGGAGGAGTAGGGAGGGAAAAAGAAAGGGTGAGGGAAAGGGGATGGGAGGGGAGGGGAGGGGTGGGGTGAGAAGGGGAGGAATACAGCATAAAAGCTTTCTGAATGGATGAATGGTCTAGACTTCGTCTGTGGTTTCCATTTTCAGCCCTGAAATCTTGGTATCCTGTATAAAATTGTGTGGGATGTCTGATACACCTAACAATTACATGACTGAAATCATCATGGTGAATTCTTCAACTTTCTGTAACTATCAAAAACATATTCAGAGAACAGAGTCGCAGGCCTTTAGTTGTATACAGTATGTATGAGCTGTGATATTACTACCATAGACAGTTAGAAACAATTTGAGAAGCAGGAGAATCACAGAATCGCAGAATTGTAGGGGTTGGAAGGCACCTCCAGAGATCATTGGGTCCAACCCCCCTGCCAAAGCAGGTTCCCTGAAAGAGACTTTATGCTCGGCTTCTGTAGTTTACAATAAATTTAAGCAGAGTTCTCCTGCTAGGACTCTATGACCAAGAAAGCTTTGCCTCAAAACATACTTTCCCAAGCATAGAGACTTTCCTTATCTAGCCCCCCAAATGTGGCCTTGGCTAAGCAACATACTTCCAGAAAGAGAACCAAGATGGATGCATCCAGTAGTGCAAAGGTGAAAAATTTGTTCAAGTCTTAGAAATTCGAGACTGCTGATACCTGTTTCAAGTGATCCGATATCACTGGACTGGCCTTGTGTTCTGAAAGCAGTGGCTGCAGACAATAGAGAAGCCTCTAATCTTATCTGGGGATGGCTCAGCATAATTATATCTCACCCTGCAGCATGACACACAGACGTGTAATTATAGTTTTTTTAATAGTGGGTTGCAATGATACAGTGTTTCAGATGGCAAAACACAACAGTGTCACAGATTTGTCCTTTGGAGGGTGTTTGGTTCTAAGTGTTGCAAAACTCAGCTACAGTTTTCCCATTGATTCCATTGTACAGGCTAGTGAGTTTTGCCTAAGGAAAAAAAAAAAAAAAAAAAAAACCAAGATAAAATTGTGTAACCATGTGAAGATTTGAATATTTTTTTGTAATAATTTCAGTTTGTATGACATAGGTTTACATAAAGCCTTGAGATGTGGTAAAGCAAATACAAAGCTTAACCAAGTTCCAGGCAGGATAACAAAATCTGTGAAAAGCCTTGTTAATATCATTAAATCTGTTAAAAGCCTTATTAATCACAGAATGGTTGAGGTTGAAAGGGACCTCTGCAGATCATGTAGTCCAACCGTCCTGCTTAGCCAGGATCATGTCCAGGTAGGTTTTGAATATCTCCAGAGAAGGAGACTCCACAACATCTCTGGGCAATCTGTTCCAACGCTCTGTCACCCTCACAGTAACGAAGTTTTTCCTCATATACAGATGGAATTTCCCGTGCTTCTGTTTGTGCAAATTGCTTCTTGTCCTATCGCTGGGCACCACCAAAAAGTCTGGCCCCATTGGATTGACACACTCCCTTAAGATATATATTATCAGATAAGATCCCCTCTTAGCTGTCTCTTCTCCAGGCTAAATGAATGAAATAAAGAGAGTGAAGTTTACTGTCAATGTTTTTTCACTCGAATTCCTAAAGCACATTCTAGCTTTTTTTTTTCTTTTTGACTGAAATCCATTCAGGGACCCCACAGAGATCTGTGAAAAACCTTCAGAATTTTATCCTGCTTGGGACAACTGATAATGAAAATAATTTCATCACCATAATTATATAATTACTTTTTCTCTGATGAATGTGAACACGCATGCATGATTGAAGGATGTCAGGCAAATCTACATCCTAGTTCCTTACACACATGAGACTGAGGGGAAAGAACATGAGTTGATTTAAACGTGCTGTTATCTCCAGTTACTTCAGAGGAATCAAGGCTAATTTATACTAGCTAAATCTCTGTTTCCATCACTGTCAGAATATATCATACAACTGACTTATTCTTGAGTAGCCAATATGTCCTCAATTGTTTTTGAACTAAAGAAGTGATGTTATTTCCCTGGTCTCTTCACCATTCCTCAAATAGATTCATTTATTTCTCCTCAAACATATTACCCTTGGATATATCTATATGTATCTTAATTCTCTTCTAAGTATTCTCTAAATCTCACACTCCTTGGGCACTATTTTCTCTGGTGTCCTACTAGAGAAAAAATCGGTATCAATCTGGGAAGGACTGTTCTTATAGTAAGAAGAATGGTGATTTCCATTTCAATATATACATATAAAAGTATTGCTCCTTCTAATATGGCAGTTTTGGTTCTCCTGAGCTGATCTGTGTGCTGAGTCTTGACATACTGAAAAGCATTTTATCTTGGTGCATCTTTATGGAGATGCAACAAATTTCTTTATCTGCACCCATCCTCTCTGTAATTTGGTGAGAAAGAGAGGCATTGTGCTTACACCTCCTTGCTTCCTCCATTGGGATACCACACGCTACTCTAGGAGCTGAGATTATACTGTCCCTGAGCAATTAATTTTCAAAAAGATACAACTAGAAAGGCATATTCTGGTTTGTATACTTTCTTACCAGGACCCCAATATTATGTATGTGTCAGGCAGAACCTACACTATATACTTGTTTTCTCTCTGCAGGGCAACATCCTGTCTACATTCCTTTTTCCTTAATAGTTTAGCCTTTTGGTATCAACAGCTTATGACAATATAAGAGAAGAAAAGCTGATTCCTGCACAAGGCAAGCTTAGCTACAATCTCCTCACCTTTGTGTAGATGTCCCTAAAGACTGCTCCATATTTAAGATATAGATGTTAAAAGAAGGTTTCTCAGCACACTGCATGTAATCCAGTGTTTTTCAATTAGTGTTTTTCCTTGATTTCAGCACTCTATATTTGTCACTCCTGGAAATTTCAGTTCACTGCTTTTCTATCAGGTTAAATATTTCAAAGTAGAACAAAAAAAATAAAATAAAATAAAAAAAAAAGCTATTTAAATGCATATGGAAGTTTACAGCAATAAAGGACAAATCAATGACAATTTTTTATGTTAATTCATGTTACAGTTCTTAGGTTCTACCTAGCTTGCCCTGTTTGGATGACAAAGGAATTGTATATATCGCATTTCTGAATATTAAGCAGAAAATAGTGCTGAGCAACCACATAAAATACCAGTCTGCAAAAACTTTCTTTGTGCCACCTTTTTTCTTCATACATATTGGGTTAAAATTCCCCTGCTTTTACTTTCTTTCAGTAATATTCTCTCTTTTGAGTACATTTGCAATATCACACAGTGGCAATCATTTAGATGTTTTTTCATACTTAGGCTGCTGCATATGCTTTGAATTTCTGCACAATTTTGTCTATAACCCTTTGTTGTAATTATCATGACGTACTTCTGAGTCTGATGTGGTCTCCTAGGAAAAGAACCTTATTGTTTTTCTTATCAGGAAAGTGGGTGTTTAAAGAGTTTCTTTTCTTAAAAGGTGGGAAATATCATACCTCGATTATTACTTCTCAACACATTTGTGTTCTTATTAATGCAGAGAAATCTTAGTTTTGCCATCACCGGCAGCTGACCCACAATTTGCAGATTGACTGCATCCCTGGGTTAATACTGGGTATGTTATAAAAGTTCTGCTCCAGATAATTTCAGGACTTCTTCTATCTTGAGTTCATGTGAACTGTGTCATTGTTAGTGTGTTGGGTTTTTTTTTTTTTTCTTTTTTTTTTTTTTTTCCCCTGTTAGTACCTAAGAATGATGTGCACACTATCCAAATCATCATCCCTGGATTATCTGTTTTTTATGGCCATACCAACATGAGCTATATCTTTACACTGAGTTACTGAAGACACTTACTACTCTCTAGCTAATTCAATCAAATTCCCCAAAGTATCATTGGTATACAATTTTATAACAGCTTTCACATAATACGAACTGATACCTTCTTGTAATTTAGGAGATCATGGTAATATTGGAGGAATTTGTGTCCTAATAATAATTCATTAAAAACATATGTATGCCTTCCTGTTGTAATTTCTTAAGGAAACATAAGAACAATGGGGTCATTAATTTCACTATTTCATCAATTTCAATCTGCATCATCCCTGGAAGACTTGGAAGATTTTGGAAGACTTTGACCTCCCCAGTATAGAATGGAAGAAGTAATTGTTGTGTTGCTCCTGACACAACAGTTGATAGACTTCAGAATAATTTGAGCAAAGGAACCACAAAACAACTTCTCTGAGTTGGCAATATTCTGGAATGGTTGGAGTAATGAGGAACAAAAAGCATAAAAACTTTTAATCAAAGAATCAAAGAACTATTGAGGTTGCAAGATGCCTTCTGAGATCATAGAGTCCAACCCAACTACTCAAACAGGGTCAGTTTAAGCACTTTGCCCAGGACCATGTCTAGTAGGGTTCTGAATGGCTCAAAGGATGGATACACCACAGGCTCTCTGGGCAATCTTCAGTATTTGACCACCTCAATTAGCATGACAGTGAAAAGTTTCTAGGAATTCAACCAAAAATTATTGAGTTTAAACCCATTATGTGGGAGAATTTAGGACATGACTGTGATGTCATAGAACTGGATTTACTGATCTGAGTCATTTCCATCCCTACTTCCTCTTTCTTTCTGTCTATATCCTTATTTCTGAAGCAAAAGGACTTATTGATTGTTTTCCTTCCATTACTTTGTTAATCTGTTTTTGATACTTGTAGCTTCCCTTCTTCATTCACTCATTTTGTGAATGAATGAAATCCTGTGAAAGTTTTTCAGTGATACACTAACATGCAGTGACTCCTATTGCAACTTTCCTACTGTAACTACATGGCACAGTGTCAGTCTTAATCTATGTGGGAATTCAGTGATTTCCTGTTAAGTAAATTTTTGGCTCTTGAATTAATCTTTTCCTAAAGTTTATGTTTTTCAGTGTTTAGATAAAAAGTAGAGGTGAAAGACTTTGTATTAAGAGAACTTTCATGAAATTAGCTAGCAGTTAAATAAGCAGTCTCATCTGTACTTTCTCAGATGAAATAAATCTTAAACTAGAAGAGCGTCTGGGCTTCTATTGCATATCTGATAAGGCAAAAAGAAGCCCCCTGAGAAGTTACAGACTTCAGGACAACGCACATAGGTTAAGGCCTTTCTCTTTAACCTACTTCAGCAGCTTTAGTTTAGGATTCTGCTAAAAGACAAGCTATCCTTTCATAACAAGCTGTGGATTTCTTCTATTTCAATATTGCTGGTATATAAACATTCCCCAGAGGGTGTATCACTTGCTGATAAGCCACCTTAAACAAGAATGTAATGTCCAGTAAGTTCTCATGTCCAGCAATTTCTACTATCCTGTCCATGTAGCATAACCTCAGATCTGAGAACAGTCAGTGACCTAGTCATTTGCCTAGAACCCTGGACATTTGCCTGCAGTCTCACCACACTGTAATTAAAAATGTATTATTTTTATTATGAATATATGAAGGCATCTATATGTACATCTCCTAGACAAAGATTGGCAGTATCTTTAGAGAGGAATGTAAGGATCATAGAAGTGTGGAAGCATGTTACAAGGAAGGAGCACAAATGCAAGAACCTAGTATGAGAATAATAAAAATGCTACTTTGGTAGTAGCAACATTGAAGAAACATGATACAAACTAGTTAACTTTTTGCTTTTGAATAATCACAATGTCCTTCTTAGTGCATCTGTAGCCTTCTAGCATCCCTCCAAACTTTCAGTTTTGTTACCCTGATATCTCTCAAACCCTTTGGGCATTCCTACATTTCACCCCTTTCTCAAATGATTGTGGTGCATTTGAAGATTTTTAAAAGATCTTAGACTTTGACAACAGACTTCCACTTCCGAAAGAAATCTCAAGCTTTCTTCCTTTCTACCTGTGCATGTATACAGTACCTAGGGAAAATAAATAAATAAATGAAGCAGACAGTCCCTCAACATTGAGACATTGCTTTGAAAAAGAAGCCAGGTGTGACTATCTGAAGACAAAGCAATGAGCATCTGCTATACTTTGGAGGAAGGACACTGGATCTGTAGACCTATATTTTATCCAAGCAGCATCAAAGAGCTTGAGAACATATTATTATGCTTTCTTACACAAAGTGAAGACAAATTTATGAGAGTGGTTTAGTCTTTCCCACCTATTTTTAATTGCCCAAAACATTTAACAAGTACCAAGCCTGTAAACAGGAGTGCCATGCTTAGTATTTTCTTCTTTGGTCCTAAAGATAAAGGCCAAGCTCTGCACTTCTGAAAAGCAAGCGAAAGAAATGGAAATACCTTCTCTTTCCAAAGATCTGCAGGTTTTAAAGGATACTGGGATTAAAAAAAAAAAAAAAATCCTCAAAGCTGTCTGCATGGTGGCTAAACAAGATTAGGTAAAACACATCCTCTCCGATGCATACACGGAATATAAAACATTTTAATCCTCTCCAGTAGGGTACCATAAGCAGTTAGTATGCAGAAGAAACTCACATACAGTAAGCAGGCCAACAAATACATCCCCGTTGGTCAGACTTTTTTACTCTAAATCTGTGCTGCTGGACTCCTAAAGGAACAGTACAAGACCACTTGTAGCAGAATTACAAAGAAAGATAGCTTTACTCTTTATTCTACTAAAATTAAATCACACAAGTGACTTCAACAAATAGATGTTTGTTATTAAAATGTGAAGTTCAATGGATATAGACACTATCACATAAACGTGATATATATATATATATTTATTATTATTTATTTTTTTAACCAGGCTAGCTACAGTAACAAGTTTTTTTTTAAAAAAAAATCCAAAGCCCCCTGATGATGTAACCACTAAAGCTTTTCTGAAGTAAAGGAACCTGGCCAAAACTCTTCTCAAATATGCCTGTCTTCCTATCAGTTGAATTAACAGAGTGCTAAATCCCTTCACTGCAAGCTACCACTGTTAGTTCCCAGTGAGTACATCATTTACATGTATCACCCTGCTCTTTCTTTTATTGTGTTCTTGTTTTGGTTCACTGTTCCCCTTAATTTGAAATGCCAGTTTCCCTTGCTGTACATTTGGAGGTATTTGGTAGCAGGACAGGAAAGGCTTGTTATTGAAGCTGAATTAACCTAACAAAGAGAGAGAGAGAAAAAAAAAATCAGAGCCCCACACAGAGCCATTAAACTTCAACCACAGTTTCAATATTTAAACGGCAAAAACATAAAGAAGCATAATGTTTCTTTAATTCATGGCCATTTGTTTTGCTTTTTTTTACTATGTATGTCATACAACTGTATCTATGGAATAGACATGTTTGATAGATCAAGGCATTGCAACTGTATAAAACATACTATGTATAGAGAAATATTATATCACAGCTAAATCTGCTTCCTATTTCTAACTATAAATTTCTTCTTTTATACCTGAAAAGGCTGTTATTGTCAGTGCAAGGACACATCTACTGTACTTCAAGCGCAAGGCTGAAATTGTACAGAGTCCACATATACAGTACAGTATTTGTTTCTTCAAAACCCACTGGGATTTCAAGTCACCAAGCATTTATTATGCTGAAACAGTCCTTTAAAATGGATTATTTTGAAAGCTTACAAGGAAGAGCTCCTCCATCTCTATTAGCAAGCTGTGGACTGGTTCCCTTTGTAAGAAGCTGCAGGGGATGGAAATACTTGGCATCACATTGCACTTTGCTCAGGAAAATGTTCAATATCCTAGTACAAAATACAATAAGAGAGCTGTTTACCATGATGTCTATCCCCATATCTGTTCAGAACCGCCAAAAAAACAAGAGTCTTACAACAGAGATAACAAAATAGCCAGGAAGACAAAAATCTACTCAAAGCTTCATTTAGAGAATTTCTGTGGGAATCTGTGGTTCATGCTTGAGCATACAATGCTTCTTGTTTAACATACTTAATGTCCATTGACTGTTCCTTGCACCACTACAGTTACACACATATTGTACACAGAAATGGGACACAAACACTGTGGATTACCACCTATGGTTTTATTAACTGAAGAATAGATGAGGGGAGAAATATAATAAAGGCTTATGCTAGCCCACATGAATGGACTTTTTAAGAGCAGTGAGGCAAAATGAGAAGCCTTTGCATTCTAAGGTGTTATAGAAACTTAATGTATTCTGGAAATAGGAAGGTGACAATTTTCATTAGGGATTGGTTTTGTTTTCTCAAGATTAAAAATCAAAAGGAGGCAAATCTTTTAATCGTCTCGTAAACCAAGCTCTTTCTAAGGCTTAGTATAGCTGATCTGAGACACACCATCTTCAGTGCAGCAACATAAAAAAACCACACACACCCCACTCTAATTTATCTCCCTGTGCTTAAAATTCTGACTGTAGTAACAATATTCTGGAGTGAAATCAAACGGAAAGAAAATTGTTACAGGGTTAAATTAAAAAATGAAATAAAATCTCAATATCACTAGTTAGGATTGTGCAGAAAGACTTTGAAATATTCTCATTTGATTTTTCATATCCTCAGAAAATAGATGTGATGGAAACTAGTGCTGATACATAATGATTGATATTTAAATATGTATCTATATCCTTTTTTTTTTTTCTTGAGGAGCTGGAATCATACTCCCTCCAGACTCATAGTCCATACTATGTTCTTCAGTTTTATGAAAACACAGCTGAACCAATCACTTCTTTAGAACTATATGCATATGTAAAGCTGAAAACATGTGTGTCAGTTGGATATCTCCCTTAATCAGAAGCTTTATTCAATACTGAGTGCTCAATATCCCTGGGTTCATCATGTAATTTCTGAAGCCTTCACTACTTTGGCATTCAGAATGAAACATTTTCTCAAGAAAATAATGCTTGTCTTCCCCCTTCTCTAGTGTAGAGTATTAACGCTAATATTCAATGCATACAATGACTTACACCAGCTGAGGTAGTAGGCATTCTTACATTAGAAGTCAGATGGGAGAGAATTCTGAGAACCCTGTGTATCTCTGCAAAAACAGTGATATGTTAATGTAGCATATTTTCTTCATGATCATATTCTGAATAGATGAGTCGTTACAACTGACAATAAATAAACAAATAAATGGCAGATTGAGAGCTAGCTTGTACAAACAGTTTGGTATGACCAGAGAGCTAGCTTGTACAAACTGGTATGACCAGCGAAGGTAGAAGGCATGAATATACAGAATCCCACTTTTGATTGAATGAGCCATTAGTAATTTAAATAAGTACAATAAAAATACTTTCAAATGCAGTTCATTACAGGAACATTTCACCCTCTTCCCTTCCCTTTCCCCCCTTACTTGTTATTCTTTCAGTTTTCAATCTAAAGCTTTGAAGTCACTGCAACAGCTTTAGATTTGAATTCTCAGAAGTTTACTACATAAAGGGTATTACATTAGAAAAGACAAATGTTTATGAATTTCCAGTTCTTCCACACAAATATATGTTTGCTGTGAAATTTTAAAATACATTAATTTATGAGCTTAAATAAATAAATATAATCCAAAAAAAAAAAAAAAGAATTGGAAGAGGAAACTCTTTGCTGCCCAGAGTTGGCCTCTGTCAAATGTGACATGCTGTGATATCTTTTCACCTATTTTTTAAGGAAATAGGCTATAGTTTTTAAAAATCAGTTAAACAGGTAGTTCTAGGAGTGATTATGAAATATGCTTTTCCAAAATAGAAACACCATTCTTATAATCTCTCTTTTTTTCTTTTTTCTTTTTTTTTTTGGGGGGGGGTGGTGGAGAACAAGGTTGGGGGTGTTTTCAGGAAGCATGGGGGATGTGGCAGTAGATCTAAAATGACAGATGATACTGAAGCATTAAAAGAGAATGTAATTTTGATTAACAACAAAACATTTTGACTAATTTTAACTGTTTTGCATAAAATCCTTCATTACAAGTACAAATGATGCCTGGAGCTGAACTGGAATCATGGAAAGAAAAAAAAAAAAAAAGATACAAATTTATTCTTTTGTTTTAACAAGAGGATTCTATTACTTCCCTCATATCTCTGAGGATTACCTGGCTTGCTGGGTGAGAACAAATTTGTTTATGCCATTTGACCAAGACCAGGTATTTTTAAATTTTTAAGTTAAGTTTTTTAATTCTTTTCTTTTTACAAACAAATCTTTTTGGATATCCTAGTCTCCTGACCTCGCTCACCAACTACTTGAAACACCAAAACAGAATGCTATTTATTTCATCCCTTTTATTGAACAAATCTGGCTATGTTCTCATCTCTTGTGAACATTAGCCACAAACAGGGTAATGCACCCGAAGCATGAAAGAAGAAAAGAACATTCTTGCCCAAAGAGCTTTATCATCACCTGAAAACACTTTATCCTTACATAGTTTCTAGAACAGGAAAGAGGTCCTTTTCACCCCATTGTGCTTTAAATGTCTGTTAGAGTTCAGTGTGATAGTCTGTGAGGCTACTTTCTCTTCTCACAGTCAAATGTACTGAATAACTATGTCTGGTCACCTCTCATTCACTGAGACTTTCCTTATTCTTTCTTAACTTTAAACATGGCAGTTTTTAGTTAATTTTATGAATCTCAGCACGACCTGTAAACCTGTTTGTTTTCTGATGAAAAACATTGTTTACAATGAAGTAGTCCCATTTAGATAAGAGCATTTTATTTTATTTTTTTAATTTAATGAAGTTCTCCTCCCTTGGTAATTATTTTGGCAGGCTGTACTTGTAATACTGTAATTTCAAAATAATTCTTGTTAGTATTATTTAAAAACATCATACAGGTATGTATCAGATACAAAATAATTTATCTGTTGCCATATTTAAATAACATTTCTCTGTCAATTCAATCACATGAAGATTACTTATGTGGATATAATATTGTCCTGTACTTTAGGCATAAATGTGGGAGTTGGAAAGTTTATATCTTGGTCCTGCAAATGTCTGTGTTCACATTCCATTGTCCCTAACTACAGTGATTTGTTCCATGGAAATTAAAGTAGCAGCCACTAGTAAAAAGTATATACTTCTATGCTCATGTTGACAGGATTTTGTGAATTAATGTGACATTTAAATATGCTAAGAATTTAGGAATCTCTCTATAGTATGAAAACTTAAGCTATGTGTAGCTATAACAAAACACAACAAGGATCCACTTTGAAATATACAAAAAATATCAACTAAAGAAAGTTTTTGTGTAATTACTTAATTAATTTGGCTTTTAACTGCTATGTATTACTTCAGTGAAGATTTAATGAATGATATGAGCCTTTAAGTTTTCTTTTGAGATTTACAATATTTTCCTTTGGAAGTGCCTGTCAAATGAATGGGTACACTTCCTTATTTGCCCAGAGTCCAGTAATTTGTTGATATGAACCTGACTAGCATAAACACTACATTAGTGATCAAGAACATTGTCAGTGGAAAAGCGAGTATTTCCTAAGAATTTGCTTTTCTCAAGTCAGAATTTTCTCAATTCGAATTTCTTGTAGAATAATTTAATTGAAAAATGTACATATATTAGCCTTCATCGAGTAAGTCATTGCGATTTTGGGAAGAACTAGTTTTTGTAAGTTATTTTAATTTATTTTTTTTTTTCAGTGTTGTAGATGAGCAGAAAACAAAATTAACAGAATTAAAACTGTTTAGCCAAAACATGTGAGGACTTGTGGAGTTTTGTGTCATGTGATCTCTACATCCATGATTAGGGCTGTGATATGCCTCATCATCTTTCGTATTACAAAGTCCAGGTCTTCACTCCTGCACTTGCAACTGTGAAACAAAATAGTGCATCGTCTGCATCTTTTATCTTTGCTCTCCTTTTGATGACAATTTGGAGATAATAGAGTACACAACATAATAATAGAAAAGCAAGGAGCCTTCTGCACATGCAGATTACATCTGATGTTTTTTCTGCAAGAACAAACTCTGCTCTACCTATAACCCTGTGTAAGTATTGTGTTGTTGCATGGCATTTTCATTTGTGTAATTTTATCAAATCCTTGATCCTTCCGTACTGTGTAGGAGCTCTCAAAAGTTTCTTTTCCCCTTTTCACACATCAATACTTAATCCTGCTACAGAACTTAGAAAGATAGGCACATTAATATTTCATAATTTTTATATATTAAAAGGGCAGGAGGTACTTCAAGCAAAATTTCACGCAGCGTCTTGAAACAGGAATCATTTAGACCTGCCTTATACAAGAGGATTAGTCAATCAGCATAGATCTTTCTTTTCCTAAAATCTATGATTCAATAAAACGACAGTCAGCCCTATGTTGTATTTACAGATATTTGCAGTGATCTGAACATAAAAATGTAAAAAAAAATAAAAAATAATAATGGCAAGGAATGTATATACCATAAAAATACATCAGGAAGAGGTTCTTCACTGAGAGGGTGGTTGCACACTGGAACAGGCTCCCCAGGGAAGTAGTCACTGCACTAAGCCTGTCGGAATTTAAGAAGCATTTGGACTGTGCACTTAGTCACATGGTCTAAAATTTTGGGTAGACCTGTGTGGTGCCAGGAGCTGGACTCAATGTTCCTTATGGATCCCTTCCAACACGGGATATTCTATGATTCTATGATTCTAATAATAAGAGGGTTATTTTTCTCATGCTTTTCACCTCAGCATTCAATGAAATAAAAACTTCCTTTTTGAATATCTCCATAACTGCCTCAGAATTCAAGCTGACACTCAGTTTTGCTGACAGGACATGATATTGTCCCAACATTTTAAGTAGCCATATAGAAAAGGATATAAACCTGTGTAGTATCAATACCTGACAGACATACTGTTTCTGTATGATTGTGTTCATCTCTTGCAGCTGAGGATTCACACCATTTATGAATAAGCAAAGATACACTTATTGTTTGCTTAAATAAAATGTGTTATTCTGACAAATTACAACTGCAAACATCACAACCTGTAACCTGCTGTAACCCTGCTGTGGGTCTCATGTTGGATTGTACCTCTGTGGTGATACATAATGCTGAGGCATAATTGACAGTTGTAGATCATACATATGTTGTTCACAAACAAGGTCTACAAATATTCTTTTCCTGATATGTGAAAATGAGAGTCTTCATGATGATCACAGGATCTTTTTTTCCAAGGATCTTTGGGCACAGTGCCACAGAGAGCAGGAAGCTTATATCTCCTTTTCTGCTATTTTCAATTTTGTGGCACACAAAAGCTAAAGGCTACAACCATTGTAATGACCCCTGAAATGCTAATACTTCAGTTTCTCATCCAGAGGGAGGAATTCCAGTGTTTGGGAGACTGTTCCCCTAGAATTATTGCCATCTATGTCACACTGAACTATCTGACCAACTTGTGAATGCTGGGCATAATGCCACCACAACAGATGGGCATGGATGCAGCCAGCCAAAAAAAATCATGTATATGTATCAAATGTGAGAAATGAGGGCAAGACTCCAAAGACAAAAATATACAAGTGTCACTCTTCATCTGATACAGCTTTCATTCAAAGACAGTTCATCACTAGGATCTTGGCAGGCTAACTAAAAGAAAAGATGCTCAAACTGTGTAATAAGAAATGCATCCTACTGTACCAGGTAGAAACATGTCAGTAATCAATGGAGTAGTCTACTGTCTCATCTTCCACCAGTTCCACCAAGAAACTGACAAAAACAAGCATAACAAATTTACACATCTAAACTCTATATCCTCATCTGTCTTTCACCTTTACAATGCTATATATAGAGACACAAACCATAGAATCATAGAATCATAGAATATCCCGAGTTGGAAGGGACCCATAAGGATCATCAGACATCTAAAAGCTGGATACAAGTTAATGAACAGAGGAGTGCAGGTGAATCAGAAGGCTTTGGGCAACTTGATCTGGTGCAAGGTATCCCTGCTAATGTCAGGTGGGTTAGAAATAGATGATCTTTAAAGGTCTCTTCCAAACCAAACTAATCTATGATTCTATTAATCCCATCCTGCATTAGAGTACTCCTTGGCACCTGCAATTTCTGGACATGTGCAGTTTATTTCTGATTTGTGGAAATTAGATTTATGAAGGATCTTATTAACCTTGTGATGAGGTTAGCCCCTTAGTTCACAGCTTCTCAAGTATAAACATTTCCAGTCTCTAAGCTGGCCTTTTCCTAAACAGCACTTTACAGAGTTAAACACTGAAGACATTTCAAGGTTTACAGAGCAAAAGAATGAGAAATGCTTACCCATGCTCTTCCTTCTGATTAGTCTCCACTTAGACATCCCCCAAAGAGCAACAACTTTCTATCAGATGCTGTGTATGATTGGTAAGGTCTTTAAAAATCACAGCCTTTATATGCAATACCACACTTTCTCTAATAAAAATATATTTTTTTACAAATGATCACAATAAAAATGCACAGCCGTGAACAATAGAAAACTTAAAAAACAACAACAACAAAATTGTATTCGTTTTGAGAGAAAGTGAAGGTGACAAGTGCAACTAAATCCACCTCCATATCTCCCAGAAGAGCAGTCTACCTACCCAAACTTTGTTTTCTTTCTAAGACCCTATATGTAGCAATTCCACTGACTTGTGGGTTTTGTGTTATTGTTGTTGTTTGGTTTGTTTGTTTGTTTTTAAGCGTTTTCCTTATCAAAATATGAGATTGTTGTACAGTTCTTATGACATAAGAAAGGAAGAAAGGGTGAAAATCTTTAAATAAGCAGGTTCTAAAGCATAAATCTACAGAACAACCTGTTTTAGTATTTGCTTTTACCTACAGTCCACCTGCAAATTAGACTCATGGTGATACTGAGACTGTGTTGAGCTCCACTAAAGTCAATACAAGTCCTTGCAGGAGCATAGGTCCCCTCTCCACCCACAGTTCTTTCTCAAATATAAAGGTCTGAAGGTGAAAAGACCAGGTCAGAACTATGAAATAGCTATTATAAAAAATGACCTCTGCAAAGTTCACAGTTGTTGTGAAGTTCAGCAGCAGATTAATGAAGCACAATCCACAAAACCCCTATGCCTCATTCACAGCCTGAATTAGGGAATCACATCTATAGATGGAGGGTCTGGTACAGGAAAAATCACAATGTCTGGATGCTGACACTATGAGGGTGTTATCTGGGGTCTGTAGACTTGCCTTGAAACAGTCAGACACTTGCAAACTGTCTAACCAGCTTGTGGAGCCTATTCCTAGTGAATAATTCATATGAAACATTTTTATAAATACATATTTTAGTTTACGTACATTTATTATTTAAAATTCTCATTCTTTTGAAATTATTTGTCTTACTTAAAATGTGAATGATATTGCATATTCAGAGTTAGTCCTAATGGACATGTTAAGCTGTTTCTGGTTGGGAGGATTAAAAGTGTTATGAATAAGTTTCTGTTTTAATTGCCTGCAGAACGCAAAAGAATACTTTTTTCTTCTCCTGTCAAACAGTCATGCTACAATCAGCTTTCTGCAGACATAACTACTTAACTCAACAATGGTCACTTTACAAATAGTTTAAAAAAGATCAAAATCAAAGGCTAAAATCCAAGTGACTTCTTTCAAGTAAGAAATTATTTTTTTAATATTTGCTCAAAAAACCCTTGAAATTTTAACCTCTATTTTCTTCAATACTTGACATATGCCAGCAGAAAAAACAGGAATTGTTAAAAACCTTGCTAAATTTTATTATAATTGCTAAAAAAACATTTCTCTGTATTAAAATGTGAATTATCTAATGTGTACCTCCTGAAACATCTGAAAAAAATGTTTTGTATTCTTAAAATTATGTTACTTCTGTTTTCTTTTTCCTTCTAATGTAATTCTGAAATGCCTGTGCAAGTTTATTCTCTACATATGGATGCCTCAGGTTGTTTTTTATCATTGTATTTATTTAATTTTCTTTTTACATGAAAATAAATCTTTTATAGGTACATATTAAGACAGAAGTACCTCACTTTTTTCATATGTGCATGTACACAAAAGCACTCACACACAGACTATAGAAGTTGCTTTCCACAGCGTATATAACAAAAATCATGACTTTTCACTCTTTCTTCCTTCCCTGTCATATTGGGTCTCTCCACATTGTTTCTCTCTCCCCAATTCTGCACTAAATTTGTCTTTCTTTCTACTCTCTCTCTTTTTCTGTTTTTTTTTTTTTGGTTGTTTGTTTTTTAATCTTTAGTTTTTCCATTTTAGCTGAATTCAACATAGGCACAGTGATTTGTAAATTCAAATTTAACTTTCAAAGTATTCCTGACCAAATTTCCTTAGCCTCAGGTCAAATGCATGTGTAATTTTTGGTAGATGATCAATGAGAGTGGATGTATTTAATAAAACAGATCATTCTTTTGTCTTCATACCAAATTTCAGTGAATGATTTCAAAAATGAGAAGCACTGGATGAAACTAAAAAAAATGCAATTGTGTTGCACTGAAATTCCTATATACTTTGACTGCTGGTGAAAATCCAGGCTAATCAGGAGACAATATTTCTTAATGGATGATATTCAGGCATGATCCCTAGCCAGACATGGTTTCTGCAATAGAATTAATGATGGAACTATCAAATTATTTTATATAGGATCTGTCATTTGTAAGCTGTTTAGAGTACACTTAAAGCCATCACTGTGTCAAGAGACTATATACCATAGGTCTCTACATCCTTAATGAGGATGGATTTATTTTTCTGTTAAAAATAAATTCAAAAGGGGGCAGTGTTTTAATTAAATAAAACACGATAGAGATTTTTTTTCTTGGTCTCTGCAGTAAAACACACAGTGATAAAACCATGTGTTCATGTCTTGTTTCCCCCTCCAGAATCCAGTGCTAGCAAAAGATTTTTCCCTTGATCATGCAGTTTTAGACATGAAAGGCTTCAAATCTATCCAAGCTCAAGCTGAACATGGAATGCTAATTTGGGTTCACATGAAGAGCTGGACAAGCAAAGTCTTTTATTTTAAATTGTTAAAAATGCACTCTTTTTGACGTCCTTTTTCCAACTATATATTTCTAGAGCACATAAAACTGGCTTGCTGATACATTATGAAAGAATAAATAAATTCTATAAAACATTTATTTGACACTAACATGCTTCTCTGTATTTGAAGTTTAAAATGTTATTTAATTTAGAAAAGTATATGATTTTATATATATAAATTACATATTTTTTTATCCTAATGTAACATTATGTTGTTAAACAAATAATTTAAAACAGAAAAATACATATGAAAAAATGTTAAAGTTTTAAAATCAAAATACAATGTGACAAACCAGAACAAGACGCATCCCCAAAATACATGAGACTGGAAAGGGGTATTTTGGAGAACACTTATGAAGAGAACAAAAGAGGCATTCATTAAATTAATAATTTTATAAGCAATTATATGGAGTCTATGAGAAACTCCAAAGTGATGCATTAAATGTGTGCTGTATTATGCAAAGGTGTGTTGTGATAAATTTGGTATGGTGATTAAAAAAATAAAAATCCATTACAAAGCAGTGTCAGGTTAATTCTTCTGAGTAGAAAAATGTCATAATTTCAAGTTCACTATCTGGGATGTGCTACAAGCAGTTGCTTCATATCTCACTGGAACACAAAGATTCTATCTCTTGTAAATGGTTCAAAACTACTAAGTTTGTAAGACAAAAAAAATAACTATTGACTCATCCATTAATATTGCTCATTATTGTCACTGAACAATGCAATTATGTTTGCAGAGAAGAAAAATGAGAGAAGAGGTGAAGAGCTAAGAGAATTATTACTGCTGTTACTAGAAACCACATCTAACTAGCGACTGGCTGACATTTCTCTGTCACCTAGAAGAGAACTATCTCAACCCTTTAGACTGCTGACCTCTAAATCTGGCTAGGAAAGTCTACTTCTGAAACCATCTATTTCAGTTTAAGTGGTCAGAAGCAAGGCTCTTTAATGCAACTGTAATTGCTCTTGCTGTCTGAAGTTGTTGTCATTGGAACCAAAACTGTTTTCTAACAGAAACATTCTGTAGCTCTTAGATGTATATGGGAATGAATGAATGAATAGAAATCCAGTCCACTGAAAACAACAAATAATGAAGGTGAGAACTGGATCTCTGCCCTTCCTGAGTTCATTTTTTTGTGCAGTTTATGAAGTTTAATGGTTTTGAAATATTTTATTTTTTTTTCTTTTCTGGAAACTAGATTAACAGGAATGTAGCATTGAGGAATTATTACCTAACAGTAAAGATAAACTATCATCTCCCTGTACTCATTTGACCAGTAAGAAAAGATAGGTACAATCAGCATCAGAAACAAAAAATCTCAGTATCCCATGTACAACTTTTTCCTGCAGCCTTTTGAAATTAGAAGAAAAAATTTTAAGTCAATGTAACCTGAAGAATGGCATTATGCAGTGGCTTTCAATACAAATCATAGAATCATAGAATATCATGAGTTGGAAGGGACCCACATGGATCATCGAGTCCAACTCTTGGCTCCACACAGGTCTACCCAAAAATTCAGACCATATGACTGACAGCATAGTCCAAATGTTTCTTAAACTCCGGAAGGCTTGGTGCCATGACTACATACCTGAGGATCCTGTTCCAGTGCACAACGGTCCTCTTGGTGAAGAACCTCTTCCTGATATCCAACTTGAACCTCCCCTGTTGAAACTTGACACCATTCCCTCGGGTCCTATCACTGGTCACCAGAGAGAAGAGATCAGTGCCTGCCTCTCCACTCCCCCTCATGAAGAAGCTGATGACAATCATTTTCACTTTTTCATCTACAGCCCCCTATAAGCTGCAGTTCTCCAGTGTTGACTGAATCTTTTGCACATCCTTTTGCACGTGCAGACCAGAAAGCCAACTGTATCCTGGACTGCATCAACAGAGGGGTGGCCAGCAGATCGAAGGAGATGATCGTCCCCCTCTACTCTGCCCTTGTGAGGCCTCACTTAGAGTGCTGCCTCCAGGCCTGGGGGCCCGCAGCACAAGGATTTTGATCTGTTAAAGTAAGTCCAGAGGAGGCCCACAAAGTTGATCAGAGGGCTGGAGTACCTCTCCTATGAAGAACTGCTGAGAGAGCTGGCGCTGTTCAGCCTAAAGAAGAGAAGGCTACAGGGAGACCTCACTGCAGCCTTTCAATACTTGAAGGGGTCTTTAAGGATGCTGATCATTAAAGGACAGAGAAGGACTCTTTACTCGGGTAGATAATGATAGAACCAAGGTGGTTTAATGGTTTTAAACTGAAAGAGAGCAAATTTATTTTAGTTGTTAGGAGAATATTCTTTACTCAAGAGTGTGGTGAGCCACTGGAACAGGTTGCCCAGCGAGGTTATGGATGCCCCATTCCTGGAGGAGTTCAAGACCAGGTTGTATGGGGCTTTGAGCAACAGGGTCTAGTGAGAGGTGTCTCTGCCCATGGCAGAGAGGTTGGAACTAAATGATTTTTAAGGTCCCTTCAAACCTAAGCTGTTTCATGATTCTATGATTAAAAACAAAACAAAAACAACAACTACAACAAAAACTTCACATAACACTTATACTATTGTATACAAAGACCTAGGGAAAAAATGAGCATTATAGACCTACAATAATGTTGCGCTTAATATTTATTTCTTCATTTATACTCTACTTTTCTACTTATATCTATTCTTATAATAGCTGGTGAAAGTCTTTCACTATTTTTATCATTATATTATTTACATACCAAATGCTAATACAATTTTAGTGGGTACACTATCTAAGTAGGTGAATTTCTCATTGTGAATGGCAACATTTTAAGACTAATATCTTAAATCACTTTATTAATGAATTTTGGGTAATTTCAAAGATCTCTTTTCACCTGATCAAAGAAGAATACATTAATCCCCGTCTCCCCCAACCCCCCATTCAGCCAATCAAAAGTACTTCAATCAGGTGCAGTCATATCGCTGAAGTATTGTTGCATGGCATGGCAGTCCCTAAGCAATTTTTATACTAATCAAATTCAATGCATCGTTCATCTTCTTGCTGTTTTTCATCCAGCAAGATGACATGTCTATTATGTGTCTAATCATTATAGCTTCATATACAGCTTCATTTAGCTGTATGTCATGAAAGCACCTGGAAATGGAAAATTTGTTGACATTTCCACTGCCAATCAAAAGTCTATCACTTCAGCACCAATACTACCACTTGCTGAGGAATCTCACCACTCTGTCCTCATGGACAAAAATACTTTTGTCAGATTCTGACTTGCTAGAGCAACACCCAGGGTACAGATTCTGTCTGCAAAAGTGCAGATATTTGTTGTGAAAATATTTGTTTATACATGTGGTTAGCAACTCTTCTTCACAAGAACTCATCAGTTCTTATGTGTCAGAAGCATAATTAGCAGTATGAGCTAGAACCGGTTCCAAAATCAGCTGGTATAATGTGACATTGTTACTTCTTTTGCTGTTGCCATCACTATTATCATATCTGCATGCAATTCGTTGCCCACACACCTATGGTTAGGCATTATACAAACACAAAACAGAAAGACAGTTCATGCCCCAGTAAATGTATGGACCCACTACAATATGAGAGAATGGGCAAAAACACACAGTTGACATTTCATAAGCAAGCAAGGAGACAATATGGATGCATTACTAAGTCCTCCAACAGCGTTCTAGGAAAACAGAATTTTATGAGAAATCTAAATATACTGATTTTTTTTGTTGTTGTTGAGAACGTAGGGATACTGCATTGTTTTACAGAGGATTGTGAGGAATAACATAGTAAAGAGCATTAACACAATTATTTTAAATTCTTAAAAGAAAAGTTTTAACTGTGAACACTTCTCCCACTGGGTAGGCACAGCTCTTTTCCACTGCAGGGGAGGAAAAAAAGTTTTGAAAAAATTTTGAGGTTTATCACAGAAGGAAACAAAATTTTAGAATTTCATCCTTGACGGGTTGACCTGGAGCTAGAAGGTGGTAATTGACAAGAAGATATCAGAGAGGCAGGCCAATATTAATTTCGGTCAGAAGGAAACAGTGTTTGCTTGAAAAAAACATATTGGATAGTTGCTCTTTGATTTAGAGTCTGTGGGTGAGAAAAGTCATATTAGAAGGAATGCTGGCATTCACATCAGTTCCTGTGTTTGTTATTTCCCCCTATTTCCCTTCCTCACTGGGATGCAACCCACAGGATGTCAAATCTCTTGGATGACGAGACACAAAGAACAAATATTATCACAGAGAAAGGCAGGTCCTTGCCTCAGCTACCACTACTGCCACTGAAAAGGAAACAGAAGAAGGGGCTCAATGGCACCCTCAGAAATCTCTAGGAGATAATAAACACTATTTAGTCAATGTGTGGGAGACCAATCACAAAGGAAACATAAAAAACAGGATAAAGATGAATTCAGGGGATATCCTGCTTACACAAAGAAAATGAACTAGCTTTATCAAGATGAGGTGATAAATCTGTGAATATATAATGCTGCAGATTAGAGAAGGTATTTAGTGAATCAGATGAGGAGTTTTGCTGAACAGCACTACACTGTGTGGTACCATACTGTAAAATGTCATTGGGGAAGGGAAAGAGGGAGAATACATCGATTAGAGTGGATGTAATGGAACCAATGGGAGAGAGAAAGAATATAAGAGAGGGTACTGTGAGAAGAGAACAAGTGGAAGCAAGAGGAATGAAACTGTATGAAGAATAGTGCCATGGCAGTTCAACTTGTCCATGTAGGGTTCAGTTAGCCTGGGTAAAAGTTGTTCATCTAGGATGAATACTGAACTGAGGAACAGGAGATTGAGTACAAGGTGAAGAAAGTCACCTAGTAGTGATAATTCCAGAGCTTCACTTTTTGCTGAGTGTAGGATCCTAAGATGTAGACAATGCAACTGCTGCTGATGGGACAGGCCTGGAGAAAGAAGGGAAAAACAAAACAAAACAAAACCCTAAAGTGAAAAAAAGCCTCATTGATATCGTTGGGAAAAACAAAACAAAACAAAACAAAACAAAACAAAACAGGAAGAAAAGACAGGGAGAAGAAAGCTGAGAGCTTGGAGGAACGCACGGAATAGTTGAAGATGATAGGTCGAGAAAAATAGAAAAATACTATATTAAAGATCACAAAATGATGAGGGAGGGATCAGAAGGAGAGCTGGGTTTGATAAAGACTGAATCAAGTGAATAATCCATGTAAGTACAGGCAAAGCTGAACCATCATTTAGGGACAATTAAGAAAAAGCTCAGCTAAGATATCAGATGAATAATCAAATACAACTGAGTTAGTGATTCTATTAACTATAGCTAAACTCTTCTGTAATGATTTGTGAACCTCAGTGCTTAAAATCTGCACCCAATAAATATACTTAATAGTACATTTCTGATTATTTGAAGCTTACCTAGAGACTTCATAGCTTGTCTCTTATAACTGATGTTTTCTTCCTAGAAGAACTCTATGAGAGATGCTGAAAGCAATTTAAAGGGTAACTTTTTTTTTTTTTTCTTGAAGCCAATGCTGGCAATTTTGTTTGGATTTACACATCACTGTTTGGGGAGAGAAAACCAGATTAAAAGGAAAAAGATATAAACAAAATCATTTTGAAAGAGTATTCGAGGATTTACGGTACTGTACTTGACTAGGAGTGATTGGCAGCACATTAAATAGAGCTTTGTGTCAGCTGCAGAGTGGACTCAGCAAAGACAGGATGTCAAGTTACGAACTGCAGACTTTGTGACTCCAACTTAACTCCTTGTTACATTTTGTGATATTAGCTGGGAGAAAGTTTATATCTACAGTGCTGGAGAAATTAAACACACATACATTGTCATGTTAGCCAAGTAAAATTTTGACTAAAATAAAATATTAGTGAAACAAAACTAAAAAGAGAAACAAAACAATCCTGGCATTTTATAAGTAGGCTATTTCAACAAGAACTAGATGGGGTGCAGAGGCCCTACACTAAGCTGTAACTTTGTATTCGAAATAAAACTATTAGCTCTCCCTGTAGGTTAGGGTTTCTTTGATTTGACAAACTTTACTTAATTGGTTTCTAAAGATTACTTGACAATCTGTACTCCAGCTTCTTTCTCCATTACTGCTTATGACACCACAGTTAGAGCATAATATCATCACCACAGATAGAAAGGTCTGGTTTATATACAAGAAGTCAAGTTTACAATATTTTTTTCTACTCATTTAAAAGATTTTCTCAGGAAATACCTACTGAGATCTAATTGAGTTCTGGAAACATATGGGAACCTAAAATATGTGGACACTGAAACCAAAGTCACAAATATTCCCTACTGGCAAAAATAAATACTTTGAACTGCTATGTTCTTTTTATGTGAGGATCTCAAAGTGTTTTGCAAATATTAATCAGTGATTCTACATTCACAGTGGTCCTGTGAGAGAAGAAAGCATCATTTTAAGGCTGCTGTCTATAGCCCTTTTTTAGTTTCTGGACAGAATCACTACTGTTACCTTCATAAAACTATAGACTTCAAGCATCCCCGTAAACACCGTTTAGTATCAAATCTTTCTAATAATGATTTTCAGAAGAACTTAACTACATTTGCCTATATATGCTCTTACTCTCACATGTATGATATCATAGTTTGAAATCACATAGTGCTTTGCTTTTGTTTGCACATGCTATGTATAAATTGCAGCAGCAAATAAGAACAATTTTGTCTGAGGGACTCTATGAAAGATTTAAACATTTATATGTTCAGAACATAGGCTGTGCACCACTATTACATTTTCCATGATCTGACTCTTCTATAGAAATAAAGTTAATAAACTGTATGCATCATAATTATTCAGCAGTTTCTTTAAGAAACCCTCAACATTCAGCAGAAATATTTTTTTTAAATTTGCTTTGCACAATATTTCATTAATGAAAAAGACTAATGAATCTGCACACATTTTGTACCTCTGAAGATTGGATCCTTGCATTTTACTTGGCCATAAGCAGAGTGAACAGGAGTACAGATTTATTGTCAATCTGTTCCCATTAAATTTTACACCAAAACTCCCATTTTCCTGTGTGATTTCACCAGCTATAGGAATAATGTCCAGAGTGCCCAGTGCTGACTCTGTCTTCACCATCCAGCAAACACAGAAAACTTGCTCTGTAGCATTAAAGGTGCCCTGCGTCCCATGCCATTAAAAACAAAAAAATAAACAAACAAACAACAACAACAACAACAAAACACCAATCAGGAAGGAAAAAGAACTTGGAGCATAAAAAAAAAATGGAAATTGGAATCATTACTGATGGAATGAATAGATTAAGAGAGTTTTCTCTCCTGAGGAAAATATATATATATATATATATATATAACTTCCCAAATCTTTATTTTGTGATATTTTATTTTTACTTAATGTCAAGCAAAAGAAGTTTTAATTAAAAATATGTACTTCCTTCTTGACAGTTATTTCTCTTGTTTATGCCATACAATGCTTAGATTCATGTACATTCATGACAGACATGCTATATCCGCCTTTGCATCATAAAAAAACTTACAGCCAACTATGTTCCGCTAAATATATCCCTGCACATTTCTGGATATACTAACAGTTAATTTATTAATTTTAGATTAATTCTTTACACGTGATGTTGGTAATGAACTGTAAGAAATGCTACTAACATCTATCTAGGAGGAAAGTCAAACATAAATGTCACTCAAAGGATTGGTTCTGAGGATGTGAATGTTGAGAGAGACTGAGATTAGATCTCTGTAATACTCCAAATCTCCAGTAGCCCTCCTAAAAACAAGCATCTAAAGATTATTCTTAACCCTAGCATCCATATAATAGTAGAACAACTGATCCACAGCTGTCATTTTTCTTGTTCTTAATTTCTAGTTAGAAGCAGTAAGAAATTTTTTTCTTTATTATTATTACCATTTCTTTTTTTTTAAAAAAGGCTGTGACTATATGAAATGTAACTCTACATCTTGATTCAGTTATCAAAAATCTGATCATTACAATTACTCACTGAGAGTAATTTTGTCTTGGCTTGCTCAAGCTAAAAAAAATACAAAATTAATAGCATGAGAAAAGCACATTTGTTTACTGAAAATGTGGTTTATTAAAACAAAATCAAAACTTCTTCCACATCTTTAATACTTCAGATCTTTTTCAACTGCCTCTCTTTAGAGAAGCACATCTATACTGTTGCATATTTTGGCTAGAAAAGCTTTCCATCCCCAAAGGACTAACTTTTTTATTATTGGCACAATCCACACTTAAGAAGAGCACTGAAATGAAAGGAATGAATATTTCAGTATTCAGCAGAATGCCGAGAAGAAAGGCTTTGCCTGAACTCTACTCCCAGGGATTGCTTTCAACAGTCTCAACCAATTCACCAATATTTTAAAAACAATCCATCAGCCAAAAAATATTTTTATTTGAAAGCTACCCAGCACTAGAGCTTTCAACTCAAAGAATGAACTTTATGACAGAACAGGTAATAGTTATCACACGATCGCAGTCAGCTATCCCCATGAAGAAAGAAAACAGATACTTAATGTTGCAAAAGTGAAGACCGCTTATTTCTAATCTTGGAAGACTGGAACATATCACACATCACACCTTAATCTCTTCGTTCATAAAAGCAATTTTTTTAAGAACTTCAAAATACTCCCAAATTACGATATTTGCAGATCTTTTACCACAGGAAAGAAAATTTCCAAATCTCCTGTATATCCCCTCACCAGTCTGGAGGTTGTTGTGAGCAAAAGAGTCTCCACAGAGGGTCTTCCATAGGCTGCAGTCCTCTCAGAGGAGTCCTTGCACCAGCATAGGTCCTCCACAAGCCACAACCTCCTCAGAAGGGTCCTCCTCCACCATTAGGCACTTCATCCCAAGAGCATGGGATGAAGTATTTCTCCAAATGCACCTTTTCATATTTGTCTTCAAGTAATATCTTTTTGTATATCTTCCCGTGTCTCCAATTACATCACTTTTTTTTGTCTCCTCACATGCATCCTCGCCTGTCTCCTCCTCTGTCTCCTTTTGTCCTTACTTTTTTTGTCCTTTTGTGTCTCCTCATGTATCTCCTGTGTCTCCTGTGCGAAGCAGCTACCACTCTCTCTCAAGTATGTCTCAGCATGGTTGAAGTTTTGGTGCCTAGTGGGCTGCTCTCATTCATGGCTGAGCTATCAGGAGTTTGCTGTGACTGGCACTGGGGAGATCATCACCATCTCCTACATGCGTCACTCCTGCAGCCCTCTGCTACCTACCCAAACCATGTGAGATAAGACTAATACAGAGATTCAACTTTCATTCCTCAAGATCACTGAGTCAGATGTCACACCTTTGAATTTTTGATGATGCACTCCTACCTTTCTGTCTCTATTCTGATCTCATCAGGACTACCAACCCATTATTCTTCATTCACAGCATTGCTGGCTCACTGAACCATCACAATTGTTGATCTATATGAAGACATGACCTTTCAAATCAAATTCTGATATGAATTTTAAATATTCCTGGTTTTCTACTCAGATAAATGTGCCAGATTTCCAGAGAATATGAACTGGTGGAAAGTTATTCTGTCTTGTAACAGCTGAAAAGCTGATCCACTATCTAACTGAATGCTTCATCTCCCTTTCTTCTGAGAATGTCAATTCATAAATTAAAAACATGTCAACATCTAAATTTGGTGGACATACTCTGAACTTCATGAATTTTAATTCGGAAATAAGAACACATTCCATGGCACTGTATGCCAGCACTACAATTTGAAAAATGCAATCATTGTTGAAAAAAGACAAATAATATAGACTTTGCCTTTACATCTGGATTTTTACTGAAGGTAAAATGGAAAAATTCTTATTGCTCCTTGTAGAGAAAGTAAAGTTGGTTTCATTTATGAACATCAATCAATGAATATACAGAGAAGTCATTTTCAGTCTTGTCAACGAGCAAATACTTAGAGATTAATGAACAAAGGTTAAATATATATATGAGACATTAAGAGAGTGTGTCATGTATATTTTCATAACAAAACCTATGGAATACAAATTAGATTAGTACGAAATGCTTTCCTACATTCAGAATTCTTAATAAATGCTAATGAAAAGGAGAAAAGAATATTAACCAGCTCTCTTTATATATTTTTTCCATTTCTTTTGTTTACTACTTTATCTGTTAGATAAAGATAGATGTATTCTAAAATAGATAGCACAGTACTAGAGCTCATTTTAGAAAAAAAGTCAAAGTATATCCTGTTATGGTTAGAAGCACTCATATGCTTTTATCCTGTATCTTTTACAAATGAGGACACAACCATCAACAGTTTTCCATAGTGTGAGGCTTTAGGTATACAAAGAGAAAAAAAAGAAAAAAAAATGGACATAGCATTTTTATACCAGGCAATCTTATTAATAAAGAAAGTTTTCTAGGCACACTGATAAAAAGTGGGGCAGCTTCTGGATTGTTCTTACAGAGACCACGCCAGCAGCCCCCACCCCACTATCAAGACCTTGCCACTTGAACCCAATATAGTAGCAAAGGTAAAGCTCACAAAGAAATAAAAGTTACTTTAAATGGAAAATGATGGTGCTGTGTGACATAGACTCTATGAATGAGGAACCTTACAAATATCTTCCTTCTCTGTCTGAGGCTGGCCCACTTGCTGTTTTTTCTCTTACCTCTCTCAGCATAGCTATTGTTGGCAAAAAAACACAATACCCTGCAAAAAGCTTTCTCAGCCTTCTTTCCACCCTGCAAGGTCTCTTCTGACAATATCTTCCTACCCAGCCCAAACTCACCATCTGCTTCCCTGTCCACTGTCCTTTTGCTGGATTTTTCTGTAGTGTCTAATAGAGTCAGTGAAAATTCTTAATAGACTGGGTGTTGCATTCAGCTCCGAGATGGTGTAAACTTGCTTCTTCCCAAGATGCCATATGAACAGCAATACCTGGCTCAGCCCTTGGGAGGACCCACAGGCATCTGGAAATGCCCTCTGTAGTTGAGCCTTCAGCCACATGCCTGCCCTGCCTTTTGGTACATTTTATCAGTTTGACAATGAGGGTCCTCAGAAGCCATGAATGTGTTATAGCTGAAAATGCCTTAGATACCCGGATGAACTGGCAATTTCAGTCCGTGAAAATGCCTGTTATACCTATAAATATGACTTGAAACATAGGCCCCTGTAGGTTTCATAGTTACTTAAAATCACATATATTTTCCTGTGAAAGTGTGTTTATCTGACACAACAACAACCACTTCAGGTATCACCCCAGAGCGCAGCCACAGCCCCCTGAACAAAGTAGTACATAGTTAACCCCACCCAGAGTAGATCAGGCTTTTTTGTGCTGCAAGCTCTTGTCCTGGTATTTTCTGTGCTTCATGTGGCACCCCTGTAGCTCCGATGATATAAATATTTCAGTTTGGTGATTTGGCTGTTCAAAGTACCTGAAACAACATGAAGACTGTTGCAGCTTGTGAGACCAGTGTTATTACAGTCTAACACCAACACCACTACTCCATGGTCGTAATACATTTTCTGGTCTGTGACGTGGGGAACCATGAAAAGTCTGGGTCTCACAGGTTTGACAGAGTCAAATATGAAAAGGGCTTAGTTAGGCAACCCATGAGTAGCGTTATCTTAAATGAACTGTTCTTAGACCTGTACACAGGTTTTGCCTCTGTTGTTTCACCAGAAAGAGAGCCCAGGAATAATATAATACCTATAAGGCATACGTGATGATGGTATCATGTAGAGTGATGAAACATAACATTATATTACTTTACAATTTCACATTTGATTTTCCACTTTATGTTTAATCACACACACACACAAAAAAAAACCTATGAAAATTAGTATAGTTATTAAATATATTTGGAATAAATATTTGCAGGATTCTTTTAAATAATAGCATAAATGGATAAGTGGAAAATTTGTTTAAAATCTACATGATTCTATTTTTTCCTTGGGATAGATGACATGGACAGTATTTATGTTAAGTAAATAATTCTATTAAAACGTGTACTTGAAAAACTACTGGATGTAATGTAAAAAGCATGATAGTCTGGGTCATCATTATTAACATACCCATTGCTGCTAATTCTTGCTCTGATAGAACGCATGAAGTACACACCAGCAGGGCTCTCCAAAACAATCCCAAAGTCTTTGGGTACTTGTCATCTAAAACCATCAGCAACTTTCCACATCTGCAACACACTTCATATATTGGCTGAAGCCAAGAAGAGAAGCCTGCAAAATCCTTGTCAAGGGTGGGGAGAGAGTATCTCACCTTCTCCATTCAGATGTCAGCAAAGGGAACAGCTGTCCCAGGCGTGTCTTGGGACTGTCTGATGCAGTAACTTTTGGGGCAGCACAAGGGTGGTTTAAAGCCAATGCTGACATCATTTCTTTCCTGACTGCAGTTTCCACCCTCAGTGGGTCTCTCTCAGTTTAAAAGCAGGCAATGACACTTGTGTGGCTTCTCCAGGGAGCTCAGCAGTGAATTCTAGGGCCCTTAAAACACCTCTCTGGGTTCTGGCTGCTGGAGCTCAGAGCCAGCCCTGTACCATAGCACCTGCAAGTGGCCCCTCTCTGCTGACAAAAGGCAGAGGTGTCTGCAGGAATGCAATAGTGACAGCTGACCCAAGAGCTGCCTCTGCTGAGAGTATGTTGCAGGTCTGGCCTGAGCTCCTGCTCTGCTGCTCCGTGGCCCTGCCAGGGCCTGGCTGCAGGCCTTGGCATGCCCATCTACACCTGCAGACCCACATCCCAGCTTGGCCTTGGCCCATCCTTGTCCCCAGGGAGGTTCCCGATGCCTGCAGCTGTCCCAGTGCCCACAGCTGCCCTGCTCCTGGCTGGGGTCAGGGGATGAGCCCTGGCTGCCAGGCCCTGCATTGACAGACCCCATGGGAAGCCCCAGACCTGGGGGCATCCTGGCAATGTAGTATGGCACTATGAACTCAGATCTTCCTATGTAAAATATATTTGTAATAGCCTATCACAGAACCACAGAATGATTAAGGCTGGAAGGGACCTCTGGAGGCCATCTGGTCCAACCCCACTGCCCAAGCAAGGACATCTAGAGCAGGTTTCCCAGGACCCTGTCCAGGCAGTTTTTGAATATTTCCAAGGAGGGAGACTCCACTGCCTCTCTGGGCAACCTATTCCAGTGCTCTGTTACCCACACAGTACAGAAGTGCTTCCTGATATTTAGACAGAAACTCTTGTGTTCAGTTTGTGCCCATTACTTCTTGTCCTCTCACTGGACACCACTGAAAAGAGCCTGGCTCCCTCTTCACCGCATCCTCCCTTCAGGTATTTATACACACTGATAAGATCCTCTCTGAGTGTCCTCTTCTCCAGGGTGAAGAATCCCAATGCTCTAAGCCTCTCCTCATAGGCAAAGTGCTCCTGTCCCTTGATCATCTTGGCTGGACTCTTTCCAGTACTTATAGGTCTATCTTGTACAGGGGGACCCGGAACTGGACATAGTACTCCAAGTGCAGCCTCACCAAAATATCCACATTCTTTTCAAACTATCCATCAGCCTCCAGACCTGCCAGATGTTTCCCTCCATAAGCCCTAAACTTAAACAAAAGCGTTGTTAAAAACACATAAGCCATTTTTAATACGTTTGTTTTGCACTCCCTTATGTATCACTATTTATTTATTTATTTTTGGAATAGGTTTTTTTTTTTTTTTTCAGAATACTATGCATACACAGCTTCAGTTTTCTTCACATAATGGTTTAAGATTTCATTTCTTTGTGTGCAAAGCCTATTTTACACTATGTATATAACATTTTAAAATTATTTCTGGGATTATGTAAGGTAACTCAGTCTTTAACTAGGTGATTGAAAATGCAGAAGATCAACTACCACAGCCTGTCAGATCCTATTACCATGCTAAATTCTATTTTTAGGATAATTAGTTTAATGTGCATGTATTGGTCTCCTTTTAATGAGAAGAAAATAGTTTTCAGAATCTTGTGCTTTGATAGATTGTTCAGGTTATTTCTATTTTTGTTATGTCTGTAAAAGTAAAACTCAGCTGAACTCACAATCTTTCTATAGAAGAAATGTAAAAACAGTACTATATCCAAGATGGATAAAGGTATGAGAATGGCTGTCATGGAGAAGTACAGGAGTAGAAATGCATTCACTGAGTTCAATGTGATTTATAATCAATATTAACAACATAATATACTGAGAAGCATGATACTTAGAGAGAAGGCATAGTTAGGACTGTACTTTTATACTCTGAAGGGTCCTATGGAGGAATAAGATGGGTGAAATTACAAGAAAAATGATGGAAGATAGTTTAAACTACAATGGAAAAAAAACAAACAACAACAACAACAACAAACTGTTATGATGAAGAATTCCCTCCAGAAATCTTGCAAAAGTACTGACCTCTGCTGTAAATTTGCTTGAGAACTAGAATGGAAAGTTTAAATGAGATCTTTAATGATTTCTGGCCTCACTGAAAGCTGGAAAATGACAATTATTCAATTTAAGAGTCTCTCCATCTCAAAAAGGTAGAAAAAGGGCCTGACTTGATGGCTCTACAGACTAATGCTACAGTCTGTAGACCCTCTTGCTTCTGAGAACTGGTGTTCTAAACACTGCTAATCATTTCAACACATTTGTTTCTTGTGTCAGGTAATGGAAGGCTTTGTGAATTGATCTTGATTTCAGTTGAAGGGAAAAAGAGGAAGAAATGTTGATAAAATTCCCTAAGGAATTTCTAGGTGGATATATGTAAGTAATTTTACCAAGTAGAATTCCCAGAAAAGCTCTGAAGTGCCATAATGTTTCCCTTAGTTTTGCTCTGCTCTCTTAATGATCCCCTGTAGATTTTCTTTTAGATAAATTTTGAAATGCTCTAGGCCAAGGAAGGGCCAGCACTATGAACTTCATCTTATATTTCTCAGTAGGGCATGGAAGCTAACAATACTATAAATTCTCTTTTTTATTACATTCTTTACTATTTAAAGAATTGTTTGCTGTATAGTGTTGCCTGTCTTAATTGAATGTTATTACAATGAACATTTCTGTCATTCACTATGAAGCATTCAGAGAACACTTAGAGAAATGTGCATTTCTCTAATATTTGTTAAAGAAGCATAGTGTTGTCTAAGTCCATTTATAAGCTTAAATAAGGCTGAAAATGTGCTCCTGTGAAGTTTAAATTAAAAAAAAAAAAAAGCCTATTTGTTTCTAATTTTCAGGTGATGACTTCCACAATCACAAGGTGGAATTTTCATGAAGTCCAGGTTCACAAAGAGAAAGAGGGCTTTTGGTACAACCCCTCACCGCTTTGTCTAAACAGCAGACTTTCTCACTAGATTTCTCCTTGTTTCAAAATTGGTTAGCTGTTGATAATAAGGCTTGTTCTGTCCTCCCACCTTCTACCCTTCAAATTTTAAAATAGCATTAGAACTATTGGCTTTTAGTGCCATTTCCAAAGCAGCAATCTAGTTCCCTTCCCTTCCCTTCCCTTCCCTTCCCTTCCCTTCCCTTCCCTTCCCTTCCCTTCCCTTCCCTTCCCTTCCCTTCCCTTCCCTTCCCTTCCCTTCCCTTCCCTTCCCTTCCCTTCCCTTCCCTTCCCTTCCCTTCCCTTCCCTTCCCTTCCCTTCCCTTCCCTTCCCTTCCCTTCCCTTCCCTTCCCTTCCCTTCCCTTCCCTTCCCTTCCCTTCCCTTCCCTTCCCTTCCCTTCCCTTCCCTTCCCTTCCCTTCCCTTTCCCTTTCCCTTTCCCTTTCCCTTTCCCTTTCCCTTTCCCTTTCCCTTTCCCTTTCCCTTTCCCTTTCCCTTTCCCTTTCCCTTTCCCTTTCCCTTTCCCTTTCCCTTTCCCTTTCCCTTTCCCTTTCCCTTTCCCTTTCCCTTTCCCTTTCCCTTTCCCTTTCCCTTTCCCTTTCCCTTTCCCTTTCCCTTTCCCTTTCCCTTTCCCTTTCCCTTTTCCTTTTCTTTCTTACATTGCCCACCTGCACCTAAAATGCAAATGCAGGTGTTCAGAAAGGAGGGGAGAGTAAATATTGGAAATGACCTCTGACAGGTGTGCAATAATTCTCATTCAGCATTAATTTATTCAACTATTTTTTCCTAACTGAAAACTGTTGCATTTAGAAAACAAATCTTATTTCCATTGTTGTGCTTTCATATTTGGATTAAAATAGTAATCCATTTTTTCGGGGGGTTTTCTTTTCTTATTTGCTTTTTTTTAACAAAGCTTTTCATAAATTCAAATTAAACCATAAAATAAATGAACAATATCAAAAAAAAAAAATCCACAAAAATTAACAAAATATACTGAAACTCTGGAAAATCATCCTGTCACAGTTTTGTAGCAGCTCATCCTCATTTAATTTGAATGCAACCCTACAACATCTAAAATGGGGATTATGGGAGCCATCAAAATCAAAAGCACACCAATTATTCAAGTGTCCCATTTTCTGCTTGGACAACAGACTCAAGAAGAAAAAGAACTTCACTCAAATTAAATACAATGGACACATATACAAGATGTTTTCAGCTCTTCAGTACAAAAGATTTAACATTTCAAGCATCAAAAAATCAATAATAGACTATTTTCCATGTGTTTAATTACTTTCCACTGCATTTTCTATCGTCATATTTACACCTCTTAAATACCTAGAAAAGTTTGTTTTGAAAGTTTGCTTAAAACCATCCTTGCAGACAACTATCAAAGGAAACAGATTTGAGCTTGAACACTACTTTAATTTCCATCTGTTCTATGATACTGCAACTATTTCAGAATACATTTGGCATAGAACATTGCAAACATTATTCTGCAGTGCCCTTTATGCACCGTAAATATGCTAGCAATCCAACAATAAAGTGCCACATAGCATCTGTCATTATTCCTGTATGATACATAGCCCAGCTCTCAAAAAGGAGGATATTCAACATCTGGTGGAAATGAACTATATAATTTTACTATTTCAAAGATACTCATTTTGCCAAAAACAAAAAACAAACAAACAAAAAAATTCACACCATCCTCTTTAAGTAACAATGACTTTTTTAAATCCCATATTTTATATATACAACAATAAAAATACACTCCACAGTATTTCCACCAAAATGTTAAAGGCAAGATCAACAGGTAGAAAAGAGAACATCCCTAAGATCTATTTCTCCATGGTTAAATCACATACAATACAGCACACATAAAAAACTCATATTGTGACTTTTATTCCATTAGGAGCTATAAAAAAAATCTAAATATATATATATTTGCTACTTTTCTAAGCAGCCTTTTTAAAACATAATTTAAACATGGTGTCCACCATGCTTGTAGTCTTATAGTTCATATAAAACAGGATTTCTTTTAACCAAATTCTAATAAATATATATATATATCCTACTCGCCCCCAAGAATTTTATAGTGTTTACTTCGTAGTATTACATATCATACTTCCTGACCTAAATCTGAAAGATTAAGCTCCCTCAGGAAAAAGGAATCCTAAAGTTTTGATAAGAAAGACACAGTCAGAACAAAGCTCTGCTGCAAAGATGTTAACTTCTTGGCAGGGCTTAATATAATTCTTCTTAGACTTCAGGTTGATGGCAAGACATTGTTTTATGCCCTACAATATTGTCTGCTAGCAGAGGTCATGTGTCATGCACATATACTTCCTTGTATTGAGTGGCCTTTTAATTGTCTGTCAGTTCTGTCTGGTGTCCTGCCTGTGTATGCTCCAAACGCAAATATGAAAAGCATGAAAGGTGGAGCAGAGCCCATGCTTTCATCTGTATATCATTTTTCAGACTAACTGAAGCTAGCCTGTCATTATATTACGGCCCATGCATTTGGCACTCTTGTTTCACAGTAGCACAAATCATAGTGGGAATAGGGTCCAATCTGTCAAGCAAGGCTTGCAGGCAAATTCTTGTTCAGCACAAAGGGAAATAGTACAAAATTCCTTTCTTCAACCTCTATGTAAGAAAGGTTGCAGCACCTCTACCAATGCTGACGGTTTGGCTAAATATGATGCCCTGATGACTCATACTGTGGTGCCTGTCATTGTCTCAAGGACAACTGATAAGAATTTTTTTGTGTAAAGAGCTTTGCTCTTCAATATTTTGCAATGATAAACTCAGTCACAAGCATAAATTGCTTTTCCATCATTTCTCCAATCGACTCTCATTGTGCTTCCAAACTGCCTCAATAAGAGGTGATTTGTACATACTTATTAAGCACTCAAAATCAAAAAGAAGTATAGTTCACTAACGATCGCTATCTAGTAAACATTACAATTTACTATTCTGAAATCAACAGCTTTTCCATGTACTCTATATAGTTGTACTCACTATTACCAGCAGACCTGAGGTAAAGAGATGAGTTAATTCTATAGAATTTATAGAGCTTTCCTGCTGTTCTGCTTATTCACTGTAGCTAGACTGTGCCTCTAGTCATGGGACTAGCTCTATTGTATACAACACACTACTCCAGGGGTGGCCCTGTGTCTCAGAGAAATTCTGCAAGGAGGCTGGGGCTTTTTCGTCACTGTCACAGAGGCCATCACCGCTTATGACTCCTTTCATGCTATTTTTAGGTACATTGCCTAACCTGCTTCATTTCTTACTCACAGGCCCACCTCCACACATTCTTCCAGAAACAGTCTGCTAGCATGGGTGCCTGGGGAAGTATTCTGGGGCAACAGATCATGGTAGTCTGTGCCACCACTGTCTGGTACAGGAGACACTGTTAATAAATATTCTCCCTGAGGTCTAACCTGGGTGTTTCAGAAGTCAGTCCCATATGGGCAACATGTGATTGCATCTGTACCGCAAAGTGTCACCTCTCACAAGCAATTTTAAGCATTAATGAATAAGAAATAGCAGTGAAATTAGCCTTTCACTTGAAAGCCTTGAGCTTGGGTATGTTTTCTGGTGACATATGTTGAAATTAAAAGAAAATAAAACTCAGGAAGTTGTCGCTTATGACCTTTGTCTGCCCTTTCAAAAAGTGATAAAGTAAGTGCGTGTATTTGGATTCCTCCTAATAATACACAGACCTCTGCCATGTGAACAACTGAATGATTTTTCTGGGTAGAAATTGCTAACATGTGTGTTCACATTCTCCACTATGTCTAATGAACAGTATTGTGTGATAAATATAAACACTTTTATAGCTACTGATGTGTAAATTTATATATATACGCAGTCAGTATTAGGCTGCATGATAATGAACAGTTGATTTGACAAATTGTTTGGAACAGGCATTCACAAAACCATTGTCTAATGAATTTCTGTGGGTTGAGCCACATGTCTCCTTTTTACTCAACTTGTTTCTAATAACTTATGTCTTTGGACTATGAATTCTCTGCTTGGTTCATATCACTGAGAGGAGTCTAAATGTTGAACTAAAATGGAAACAGCAGGCCCAAGTTCTGCGGCCTTTTTTTCTGCCAAATACCACAGTTATTTTAAAGGCGTTTGCCAAACCACTTATGAAAACTTCCATACGGGAAAAAAAAAAAAAAAAAAAGATCCAGTAAAGTTGTAAATCACAAGGCAAATGTTCTTCATTTGACAACTTTGGTCTTCTTGTCGTCTGTAAGAGAGCAATGAGTGGTTGAAAGAAGGCATGATGATTTGACTTTTCATTGTTTGAATCTGATCACTGGCAATCAGAAATTTTCAGGAAGCCAGTACTGATTCATGTACAAATTCTCTTCAAATGTAGGGAAAACTGTCAATTAAAGAACTTTACCATGGCTTCTCTGGGTCTAACAATCTCCAGATCAGTTACAACACCATCATAAACGGGCACTCCTTGGCAATACTTCATGTTTCTCAGTTTGCCTACTACCTGGTAAATGAATTCACTCAGATAATGATAACTTTAAAGAGTAAAGGTAATTTATCAGAATTATGAAAAGAAAATAAATTATTGAACTATATCAACTAGCAGTGGCTTTTCTTTCCACAAACAATTATGTTTACTTTTTTAGCCCAAATCAGTCTTGAATTATATATTTAGAATACATCAGAAATCTTCTTAAGCACAACACTGTTCCTTAAGAATAAACTTCCAGTATTCACTTACATATTTTGTTTCAGATGGTAGCATTTTGACATAAACTGGAGATGACCATAATTTTCCTTAGAAAAGACAATCTTGCTATCAGACATCCAGCTACCAAATTCCTCATTGGAAAATTCCCTTGTCAAGATTGTATGCAAGAGACAGAGATGTTTTGAAAGTCAGTGGCCTAAAAAAAAGCTCTACTTTCTGTGTGATTTTTAGATGCAACATTCAAACTGTCAGAGTTTTGTTATTGTTGATAAAGCTAGCCAGGGATTGATGCCCAGAGTGGGGTGTGAGATGAAATTATGAGTCAAAGCTTGAATTTAATTCTTTTGGTTAGACAAGCAAAGAGCAGAGAATACAACCCTTTCCATCTTATCAATGACTAATGTATGATGATTACTGGCTTCTAAATATCTTCATTTTCGAATTTAAAAGACATATACTCAATTTTTCAACAAAACTATGTTCTTACCTTTATTATAATTTTTCATTTAGAAAAGTGACTATCAAATACAGAATGCATAATGCCTAAATATCCTAAAATATGTTACTGTGATATGAGTAAAATGGTTTCAAAACCAACTGTTGCATTACTTTGCATAAAAAAGACATTAATATTTGTGATAGTCTTTACTTATGCCTCTGTGAATCAAGTCAATTAAATTCACATTTCAAACTGACCACCACAACGTTTGTGAAAAAAATCTCATTTCTGATTAGTTTTCAAAGTTGCTAGAGGTTGAAGAGAGACATCTAAAAAGGTCAGAATAAACGAACTATGCCTTGAATTTTCTACAGAAAATTTTCTGTAGAAAAGTATTGCATTTCTAGGAAATGTGGAGCCCTAACTTGTTTTGGTGTGTCAGCCAGCACATACACAGTGTAAGGGAAGGAGGTAGTCTTTTTATTTCAAATTTCAGCATATTCAAAATATAGTATACATTAGCACAAACTGACCTTCCAAATTACTCCCCACCATAAATGCACCTTGGAACCAGAACCAATTGAAATGTTTATATTAAATGTTGCAGTTCATTATGGTCATTTCATAAGATTATCAAAATATTGTGGTATCTCTTCTGAGGGCATGATAGAATTTCAAATACTATGACTTCCCTTTACAACTTGATGTGAGTTTCCGTTTCTGAGGTTATTTTCCCTCCACACCACAAATGAGTGTGAGTATGAGGACTGAGTGGAGGTCAGTGCTAAAACTGTACTTTTAAAATCTCATCTTTTCCAGAATTTTCAAACTCCAATTAGAGTATAAAATTCCAGACCAGCTTATA
This sequence comes from Anser cygnoides, assembly GCF_040182565.1. NCBI lineage: Eukaryota > Metazoa > Chordata > Aves > Anseriformes > Anatidae > Anser > Anser cygnoides. The sequence goes on along the minus strand of NC_089874.1, from coordinate 97,078,782 downwards.
CTTTACCAGCTTATGCTTTGGCAGTTCCACCACATATGGAGGTAGGAAGAACACTAAGAATATTCCCTGCCTTTCTTCGGCTGTCTTTAAAAAGAGATGTGAAATTACTGAGGGAAAAAAGGAAGTAAAAAGATTTTTTTTGCCATCATGTTAGCAGGGTCTAGTTTTTCATGTATATGTGAGGAGCCATACACTATCCCAAGCTGTTTTGAGAGATCAAAAGACAGCACTCTTAGACATATACAAGAGGAATTCCTTCCTGAAAGCAAAATCCATCCCCAACATCACTTGTGTTAGTGTGATTTAAGTCAAATCATAGTCTTCATGACTGGCATAACACTCAGTTACACTACTCCTACAGATCAGGCTTTTGTTGCTCTTGGTACTGTATAAACATACATACAAATTGCAACACATAAATAATTTATATATAAAATAGAAATGTCTTAGAACAGAAGGGCCTGTGTAGGACAGACTTAATGTTAAATATTCTTTGTTTTTTAAAATCAAGAAAAGCTAATGTTTAGGGGCAATAGCTCCACACTTTCAAAAGCTAGGAAGAGACAAAATTATCCATTCAAGGAGCTTGTAATAACAAAGGGATATTGAAGAAGCTATACATATATATATGTATGTACATATAAATATATATATATATATTTTTTTTTTTTCCTAGCCACCTTACTGGACAGTGTCACCTCAGTCTTCCTGGTCACTTAGCTCACACTGTGGAATAATCTACCCTTGGCATTCATATGAGAGTAAGTCTCTGAGGACTGAAAAATCAAGTCATGAGAGGGAGCAACAAGGGCTAATACAGCCAAACTTGGCATGTGCACTCTTAGATAACCTCTGGTAGTCTTAAATGGAGCTCTTGAGGCCAAGGTTATGAGTGGATGGGGTCCGCATATGGTGCTGGTCAGGGCCATTAAAGCCTGTTGGTGCACACAGGGACCTAACAAACAAACTTATGTTCTTCACACTGGCAACTGACATTTCTTTCCTCCAAATAATCAAACACATAGGATCCGAGATGGCAAAAATCTAGCTATCAGTAACTTTTCAGTGGTTGACTTAATTCATAACACACATAAATTAAAGATGTTAATTGAAACCACTGGATAGGATTTTTTTTTTCTTTCATATGTGTAAATAATTGTATTCACTTGATTTATTTTAATTCATACTAATTGTACGTAATTTTCAAGAGCTAGACATTTTATCAAAATCTCATGGCTGAATCTCTAAGTATGCAATCAAAAATGAAAATAAATAAATAAGTAAAAGGCTGCTACCCATTACTGTAGGATTTAATGTCATAGTTTCACTGTAACAGAGCTTGCACACTCAGCCAAAGATAACTGGGTGGAAATGATTTTCAAAATGTAAACAGAAAGGACTTGGTTTTGTGGTTCATTTTTTACTCATTTGGCTGTGACTTCCATCTATCTGTGTTTTCTCTACAAGGGTTTAGAAAGATATAGCACTTTTAGAAAGATATAGCACTTTCTAGTTCTTTCTTCCGGCTTTTCTATACTGGAACTAACACTGTCATTAGGGTGGGACTGAATGCTAATCATGGCTGTGCTGTGACTCTCCATTATTAAAGAGAAGAATTTATTAATTTTAAGATAGGCTTAAAGCACGGAACAAGATTTTTGATATTCTGAGGCATTTTAGGATTTTAAAATAGTTCTACTAAACTATATGTAGGTGATTTTAAAAATGTTGAATTAAGACATACTAAAATTACAGGGAAGAAATATTTTATCAGAAACGAAATCCTTAATTGGTATACTTTTCCTGTAATCTCAAATTCTAGCTATGTCAGCTGTCTCTCATCAGCACAACTATATTTGTTATATGGAATTCTTTTCTCCATTCAAGTATAGAATAACTTAATCATGTAATTAGTTTCATTTAAGAGCACCTTTGTTAATTTGCATTATATTCACATGCTACAACTGTCTCCAAAATGTGACACACACTCTTTCAGTTCCTTAACCTTTATTTGTTTGAATGATCATAGAAACTACAAACAAGTTTTGTGAAAGATTTTTTAAGGACTGCAAATGACTGCAGATAAATCACAAAGTAAATTTTGTGTTAATGAGATGCAAATAGTGGGAATGGAAAAGAAGTGAAACACTTTATCAAAATATGAAGAATATGAAGTAAATTTTGCCATGTCCCTACTGCTATCTGACAGTTATTTTTTTTTGTGGGCGGTGGTGTTAGTGTATATTTTCTGTTTGTTTGTTTGTTTGTTTGTTTTCCCCCTCTCATTTATTGGATGCTTTTGTAGTGTATTTTGTAATTGCACTTGACAGTGTCAGTAAAAGTAAATGTTTTCTCATCATTTTATATATGACACCATAAAGTATCATACCATAAAGTCGGAACCCATGGCATACAATTAATAACGATAACGATAACGATAATGATAATGATAATGATGATAATGATAATAATTTGGCATTAAAATGTATCCAGAAATAATTGACAATATTGCCTACTTTTCAGAGGTCTTACTGTGGAACTTCATTTGATGGAATCCTATATAAATTCATGTAGGGTCCACAGAAGACAATAAAGGTCCTTTCTCAAATTTCAGTATATGTAGTATTGAGACTTCTTGGCCATCAGTTCTACAAAGTTCAGAAGCCTATCTCATCCCTCACTTTGAGATGTTGTAGAATTGGTCCTGTGTTCACACTTAAGAAAATAATTCATAAGGCAATAACCATTTTAAAATTAAATACTGTGGTGTCATGTTAAAGGGAGGGTGGAAGTTACTGAGGCAAGAGGTCAGACAATTCAGCTTTCACTACGACACCTAGCAAACTTGTTACTGAAAGTCCAAACAGATTGTCTTGATCAAGGATAGGTGACAGAATCTAAAATGTCTTTTGTTTACAGTAAAAGTGAAAGGCTTTGCCTACATGCATATGAAGGCATCTGAATATCAGAACTCTAGTAAATTTATTTGATAGCTACTGTTTATAATTCTTTTACTACGTTACTGTTACAATAAAGTAGATGCACTTATAATAATGACTTAGCATTATGTTTATCAAGTTAACCATGTTAGCCAAATGTTTAATGGCAGTATTGGAGTCTCTAAGCTAAATGTGCAAGAGATCATTTCCTTACAGAAAGTTTTTATTTTCCATTTCAGTAATCTCACTTACCATGTAGGCCACTTACATTCCTAAATTTGTTCCTAGTTTAGAAACTCATCACTAGCATCTTGTAAATCACCAGTAAGTTTTAGCAAAATATTGACATACGAAAGTGTGCAAAAATATGAAAATAGGTAATTTAGTATAAAAAAAGAAACAACAACCTGAAATTGAAAACTTGCAAAGTCTGAGCAGGGTGGTCATGCTAAATAAAAAGGAGCTTTTTATAAAGAGCAAGAGCTGAGAACCAAAGTACAATGAGTTAAATTTAAGCAGAAAGTCTTATTGGACTAAAAGACCTTTTCTTGTCCTTGTCAGAATGGTCTCTAACAAATTTTTGTCCTCAAGCCATATCAAACCTTATGATTCTTAGTTTGGAAAATACATTTTATTAAAGCTTAGGAAAGGTTTCCCTTCCAAAAGTAGCTTTACTAGAAGAATGATCTAGAAACCGAAGTCCTGAAGTGCAGAGTATAATATGCTCATGAAGCCATCTGTGGAAGGGCCACTGCATTTTGTCTCTAATTATTTTACTATAAACACACTTGTTACACTATTCAAATGCTACTAACCATTGTGTTTGTTATCCCGTTATGATAAGGGCATTATTGCTGTACATACAATCACGCTTTTGTTTGCTTTAGGATTTTGAGGTTCATATTCAAGAAGAGGTATTTATGAAGGTTACAGTTTAAAGCACTGTATTACTGTTTCTTCAAACAACAGTAATCATTATATAGATTTAGCCCTTTGAAAGGAAGACAACGTTTTTCATGTGCAAATATTCTGCCATGCTTTAACCTTGGCAATTGATACAGTAAAGTAACAAAGCTGATGTATAAAACTTGATATTTAAGACAACAAATATTTGCTGTAGTTGCTTCAAACCTTTTTGTACACAGCTGACAATTACATTTTCACTTTGAAGTTTTACTAATAACATTTGAAACTTCATGCTTAAACCGTTACTCCAAAATGGAAAGATTAGTTTGTGTAAGTTTATAGCAGACAGTACAGTCTGTTGTGAAAATAGCATGTGTCATTAGGACTCTTCACATTCCTTTATATTCTGTAACTTTAATGAAACTTCACACTCTCCTTATAATGACATGGGCCCCAATCTAGCAAAGATCTTGAATTAAGTAGGTGCTTAGCTTTAGTTATACACGTAGCATTTTAGAGGAACAACCTGAAGGATGGAAGTTAAACATGCTTAAAATGCTTTGCTGGATCAAGGCCATATCTATTAATCATGCAACTCCAAGGTTAATAAGTGCCCTTGAAGCTTGAGGAAATTTCTTTCTATTTATGTCTCTAGTTGTTTATTTTGTAAACATTATTGTACAAATATTATAAGCATAAAAATGAGGATGTTTCCCTCCATAGTGTTCACTTCCTGTGTTCACACATGAGAATAACCCATTCTCCCAGACTTAATGGGACATGTGCACTTAGACTGGAAAAATTGTAGTGGTGTGTTTGCACTTTACTAGTTTACTTTACTAATCAGTTCGGTCTTTATATCATAGATATTTTATACTTAAAACCTCTGTATTCTTCATATGCTGTTCTTCTGTGCCTGGACATAGGCATTACTGGAGAACCTGTGTCTTTTGCTGTCAGCATAAATTAGTGGTTTCCTGCAATCATTCAATCATGCAGTTACTTAAACAATGAACAAAACATTCAAAACAGATGTTGACTCCTAAATCAATTTTGCAAAGTTAAATAAATATCCCTAAGAATTTTCAATAGTGCTTGAGTGCTTTCTGTACTGCAATAGGATAAGTAAGCTGTACCAGGACATGGAAATGTAATTAAAAACCAGATTATTCACAACAAAATTTCACCTTTTTTTAATATAATTTTTTTTCAAGTTATTTGCACAAGATGACAGTCACCTTCCCTTATATGTGTTCAGCCAGGGTCTGATCAGTCAGCAAGCAGAAACCCTTCACTGCTTTCTCTGTAGAACAGACTGAAGAACACAACTCACTACATGATGAAACACAGCTAGCAGTCAATATTAGATTCCTTAAAGATTTTAAGGAATTGTAAGGATTTTAAAGATATTGTTAATCTTTTGGCATGAGAACATACTAAAATGTCTTCCCTAGAGCTATCCTATGAGATAAATGTTGATGAGTTTTACAGAGAAGTCACTTCTTCATTTGAGAATGGATAAGATGGCATTTGTGTGCTAAATGAAAAGTTTATTTCCTTCTCTCTCCATTTGTAGTCAAAATGCATGTACGCGTTTAACTACAGATAGCTTGTCTAAAGGAGTTCGCCCAGAAAGGTGCTGAGTTTCCTGTGGTCTTTGCTTAAGTTTGATCAATGAGAATTACAGATTCTCCCTGGATCAAGCCCAGAGTGTAAGGAGGATTAGCTGCAACTTTTTCCAGAAGAAAGATGAAACTGATTCTTTTCTACTCTGAATGTTTGAAAGATTTACAGTAATGACACATGCCAGGCCAAAAAATCTATTCAAGTACCAGTAACTTCAGGTCTTTTTTGTGTGCTTTAAGAGTATCATGATATCAATTTCTTTTGGCAAGAAATACCTAATGGTAATCTTTTCCTGCATTCCATGAGAGTTATTAGTCAATGTGATAGTTTATTTTTCCACCAGAAAAATAAACTATAACGCACTCAGGACTGCAGTTCACTAAACCATAATTCTGCTTTGTTTGACTTACAAAGTGCTCTATATTTTGAAAAATTGTTCTGTAATGGATGAGGGATCTGTGAAAAGTTCTACGCCACAACATTAATTTGCCAGCTCTATTGGAAATGCCACTGAATGAGACCACCAAGAGTTATCTTCCAAGACTGTACAACTGATGAAGTAGCATAATGTATGAAAGAATACACACTGAAAACAACTTTAATTGTATTGGCTAATATTTGGTTACAATGTAAAAGCAATGCTGAGTGAAAAATAAGTCTTATATAGAAATTGTAAATCCTCCAGTGAAGGGAAATCAGTAACACGATATATAAGAAAGGGCTGTAACAGGTTAATAAAATTTAGATAAATGTTAATAAAAGTTAAGTTTACAAAAGAAGATACATGATGTATATGTTCTGTTATATGGTATTCAAAACCTTCCATGCTCTATGCTAACAATTATGGCTTAGGCATGAATTTAATTCAATTTTTATAGAAGTAATGAAAGCTTTAAGGAAAAGACAGATGTGTATGTATGGCATGTATATATAACATATATCAAAAAGCACACATTCCAACATCATATCTATTGCTCAGAAACTTAATTGAATGCCATTTTTTCATTCTCAGGAGAATAATTTTTTAATTTCTGTCCTCTTAAATAATGTGTTCCTATATTAATATATATTTATTTCCAAAATCTAAGGAAATAATATATATGTACACATACATACGTATATATTCACTTATATATTTATTTATATTAGTCTACGTAGTATAGAACCAAGCATTCTGGGTCACTCTGTTTAAATGATTTTTAATAAATTCATCTTTAAGGAAACTCGTTTCTTAAATAAAACAGATAAGGTTTGAAACAGCAGCAGTGGAGTATTTTTTCTCTCTGAAAAAGAAGATTATTTGCCAGGGAAAATGCTTTAAATCTTTAAAGTGTCCATGGTAAAATACAGTAGCAATATGATATTCTTTAGCATATCAATCACAAGAGAGCAGGACACAAACAATAATTAAAATAATAGGATTCTATATACTTTATCGTTATAAAGCTTTATCAGCTTTATCATCATCTCTATTCCATATGAAATATTTACAATAAACCTCCACAGTATTCTGTGAGGAATGCTCTGATAGATTTCTTTCTTTTTAATCTGAATTACTTTTTTACCCATTTTAGTTTTTGTATACACATGAAGTTACCCTCACAACAGCAGTTTTTCAGTAATTATGCATGTACCTAAACATCTAGTTATGAAATAAAGATGTTCTTGAGGAAAAAGAGGTTTAGGAATTGCAATGAATAAACATATTCTACCAGATGATTTAGATCATTTCATATAACTATTATTGCCACAATTTGAGAGCATTAAGTGGTCTGTGCCCTGTTAAGACACAAGGAAATTTTCCCTTTCCCTTAGGTTTTGAAATTCCATTTTCAGTAGTATTGGTTAGTGAGCTATATCAAGCTTTTGACATTTTAGTTCTCAGAAACTGTATTACTAATCTAGAATTCTAATTCCTTTACTCTCTCTCTTTATAACTTGGTATGACATTATGTAGAACAGAAAAGAAAAAAGGGCTATGTCTCTAGAAAGGGACTTCTAAATAGTATCTGTTTGAAATTGCTGTGAGCATAAAATGTTAGATTAAGTTTCAAAAGGTGAAACTGTTGGTGAGCAGAAAACGGGTGCTGTGATCAGAGATGGGTGAACACTTACTGAATGGCTTTGCAATTCACCGTACAAATGTTTCTAAATAAGTGGTGTGCAAAACAGAGAGAAACACCACCTCTTCTTTCACCACCAAAGACAAACAAAATCTAAACCTGTTTATATTAAAATAATGTTATCAAATTGTGAAATAAAGCACCTGAAAGTTAGGAAATGCCAGAAGGCAGGTTAACTATACAATATTAAATATAGCCTCCTATAAAACATGTTTTATAATATAAGGTACAGTTTCAGAAGTACCTAGATGTCTTACAAACCAGACTTTTAATGGTTTTTTACTTTTACTTTTAAATTGGAAGCCTAAACCATTATTGGTAAAGATTGCATCAACAATATTTACTTACAGTCTTTACAGTACTTTTTTCAGTAAAACTATATTATTATATTAGTCTTACAGTCTTACTGGATAGTAAGGCTACCCAGGACACAAAACTCATGTAAGGTCATAGTTCTCACCCATATGGGGACACTTTCCTTTGTAGCATTTTAACCCTTCACAAAACAATACACTCATTCTCCTGATTATCATATTACTACAAATATAAAAATAAAAAAACTCTTCTTCACTAGCTGAAAGTATGGTACACCGTGAAACTTATTTAATATATTACCAGCATCAATTTCATACAGCGAATTCCTAGCTTATTTCCAAATGTTACCTGATTTATGTGATTCTCACCAAAAACAAAACAAAACAACAACAAAAAACAGCATTATTTGAGCTGAATAAAGCAGCAGTAGTATGCAGGTGGGTTTTTTTTTTTTTGCTTTGTTTGTTTTGTTTGTTTGTTTAACTGTAAAGCTATACCAATGCCAGCCATTTTATGATAATGCGAGTTAGTTCCATGGCCAAAAGATTTCAAACTCAGCTATGAAGATTGTTTTAATTATTACTCATATATATATATATATATTTCTACTCCTGAAGAAGACTGACTTGTCTGCTGTTTAACAGTGGATTAAAACTTCACTGCCACTGCTTGAGCTGTTCTGAACATAAGTGTTTAGATTTTCCTAGTCCAGAATAATGTGTTATGGTAACATGTTCAGAATTAAACATAGAAATCTGAGTCTGCTTTCCAGCAGCACCAAGAGAATTTAAGATACATACTTTAATTACTCATTATTTTGAAAATATTGTTATTCACAATTATTCAGCACAGCTTGAGATACCTTCTGCTTTGCAAGTCTGGATACCACTGTGGATCCAGGCTGAAGGCTTCATTAATGCTTGGATAAACTGTTCAAAGAAGTGATGGATTCAGGTATTTTGCTTCACAATATGAAACAAACCATCTGATATTTTTCTGTCCCTAGTTAAAATTCTGTTCAGTCACTTTTCTTTCAACCTCTCATCTCAGCTGCTTGAGCATGCTTGGCAGGAACTGTGACAAAGAAACACTGACAAAATTTCAATAAAATATGACTGAATCATAAAAGAGATGAAAGAATGAAGTTGTACCTTGTGAAGCATATATTTGAATGTAAAAGGAACAAGCTTGCTTCTTGTATCACTTAAATTGTTTTAAAATATATCCAGACATGATCACCGATGGAAAAAAGAAACACATTGAAAGAAGGCTGCATCTGAAAACTTTGCTTCAAGTGTTTATCAACATTAGCTTTTCTGAATAGCTTCTTTGACAATGGCATCACTTAGATTTTTCTGATCACTTTCTTTATTAAAACGGGTAAAAATTTAGTTTTTAGTGTTGTTGTTTGTTTGTTTATTTTGTTTTGTTTTGTTTTGTTTTGTTTTTCCCTGACACTTGTAAAAAGAAGGCACTCAGCAGTGCTGAAGACTTATTGGAAACAACCTCTATATCCCGTATTCTGAAGCAAAAAAATTAGAGGTGGATAAACCTTTCCTTGGATATATCCATTTCAATGCAACAAACTTTGCTTCAGTGTGGTTCAAATGCTGCTATGCCATGATTTTTTCTTGATATGTCATCTTCTCAACGCTTTTAGCCAAATATTTACAAAGCCTAATGTACTATTTTGTTATTTAGGTAATGTTGCATCCTTTGTCAGTTCCATGCTTCTAGAAGGTTAAGCCAGAGTGAATCTCAAACAGAATGAATCAGGTCTTGGAATATATGTATACATAGAATAGACAAAATTCACCTAAGCACTGCAGCTGAATGAACTAATCTAATGTAAGCTCCCCACAGTGCCTGTAGGCGTAGCCTGGTGTAATGGTCACCAGGTGTAATGGTCAAATTGTGCATAGCATAATTTTGGCTCTCCTTTTCCCTTTTCGCTCCCATTCTCAGCCTACCACTCACAGACAGGTCAAGTAGAAAGTCACTTACCTTCTAGAAACTAGTGTTTTCCAGGTATTCAGCCACCATATTTTTTACATTTGCCTCTGACATTTTATTTTTAAAACTGTACAAGCTCGATGCCTCTTCTGAATCTAACACCATCTTCAAATCACACACATTCAGTTCAAAAACAAAGACAAAGATATTTATCTACACTGTCCTGATACAAATCTAATGAAAACGTTGAAGTCTGCGAAAAAATGTACGAGTTACAATAATATTTTGTCTCTAACTTATCTTAACAGTAACTAGATATTTTTTGGATTAGACAACATAATCTAAAAATTGTCTTGAATTTTGACTACACTGTTCAGGTTTCAGCTAGCATTTGTCTGCCTGATCCATCAGTAACAGAGGTGTGAATAATACAGACTGAGGTGAACATTTGAAGCAAATAATATTTGCGGTGGGGAAAAAAAAAAAAAAAAAAAGGATGGTGGTATGTAAACTTGACATTGAATTATGTCTTGTTTCATGCATATTCTGTCTCTTCTAGATTCCTTACTCCCATGCTTTTTTTTTTTTTGCCTTTTTTTTTTTTTCCGAAAGGATAAAGGATGGATTCTATATTATTGTACTTTAAAAATAACAGCAAGTAATGCCAATAGGAAAGAAACAGATTAAGTACAGATTTGTAGAATTTAACCAGGTCTTTTCGTGTCATTCCTGCTATAGAGAATGAACTTTCAGTTGGACCAAAAACATTCTTTAGTTACAGGAATGCTGCGTATATTGTTCATCACCCCCTTGGATACTATAAATCAATATTTAATATAGTTTATGCTTTTTAGCAAGATCTTGTTCAAAAAAGTAGAAAATGGTTTGTCAAACATGAGGGGTTTAAGAAACTCCCAGGGACACTCTGGTGGCAGGTACACAACGAACATCCATCCCTGTATTGTTTGTGCATCATTGCAAAGATGACCCACTTTTTCAAGACTTTGACCAGCATCTGTCAACCTCCAGGTTCTCAGAGGCATTTTATTTTAAAACATGACTGTATTATATCAAAATCCATCATTATATTGTGTTATTTTAGATTATGCCGAGAGGTGATAGGATGTCAACAGGTGGAATAGCATAGCGACAACTCAGAAGTCAAAATAAAAAGGCTGATTTAGACCATTTTTTTTTTTACAAAATTATTTTATATGAATCTTTCTGGTCTGGAATCTGAAGCCACAAAAAAATCACAAGTTTTCTCCCTTTTTGCAATCTGATGTAAATATGAAATAGCATATCATTACATCTCACATTGTGAACTGGGGCAGAGAGGAGAACATTCTAATAAGCATCAATGAAATTACAAGTCAGCATAAACCCGTCTTGAACCAGTGGTATAGCCTCACTATAGACAATTTACAGTAAACTTTAACAGGAAAGTGCTGATACATTGTAATAAAAAGTTGCTAATAAGGCAAATTCAGCTAATGTATTTTGATGTTCCTAAATTAAACTTCCCAAACTGGAAGCTATCTAGCAGCATCTAGCAGTGATGGCTAGATCACCAGGAGGCCTCAAATGATTCAGTTGCAGTTAAAAAAGAAATGGTCAAACTCCGTAAAAACAGAAAAGATAGATATCAATTTGCAGATCACTTTAGACACCATAATTGGAGTTGAATGCAGAAATAAACACATAATAGAAATAAACACGTAGGTATTTTCTGTTCTCTACAGATAATTGAAGGTACATCCAAATTAACCAACCTTGCAATGCTTTAAGAATAAAGGCAGCTATTTTCTGATCATCTCTTCTTAGTATACCACTTTTTTTTTTTTCACTGAAGTTACATAAGAGGAAATCATAATTAGATGAAATAATAGTGCTAAGAAACTAGTACAAAGCAACTGAAGGAATGTCAAGTGAGCAAGATCCACAAGATGACATTCAGTCTCTGAGTTTCCTGGTGCTTGAAAATATTTTCTTCATGACAAGTTGCTTTGGTCCTTTTTCATTCTTCATAGTCCTAGGAAAACAAAAAGCAAACAAAAACTCCACTGTTTCATATAGACAAGAAGCCAAGTAAATAAGATTTGAGTTTTCCCTAAAGTGTCAGTGAAATTGTTCTCAGAAGTGAAATTTGCACGGACAGACTCTTACACCTCAGTGTATGTCTTCTTAATCATATTAACAGGGAAACATAAAAGTTCATAAAGCAACACATGGTCCTTTAGAAATAAAATCCACATGAGAAAGTTAAATTCTGAAGCGCTTTTTTAACAAAGTCTTTATTTGACAGTCTCCCATAGAAATCAAAGGAAATATGCTGGAGTAAAGCATTTAGGATTTACTCAAGTGTGAGCTAATCTGAATACACTGATATCACAGACTAATTACATAACCTACAATAATATTCTATGGTCTGTATTTTTTCATTTGAAATTCATGTAAACGTCTGTATCTTTTGCATACTATCTATTGGAAGAGATATTTCTAATACTGTAACCTATAAATTATGTTACTGGAGCTAATTATGAACAAAAGTAGATTCCAAGCAAGTAATATTTTTTAAATGAACTTTTGATTTGGGGTTCCTTTTTTTGGGATGGATCCCACACCTGCAGATTGTGTTCCCCTGAACATAGATGGTGGTTTGTCTCCACACTTAGCCAGACAGAAAAGGGAAAATTCCTGATGCGTTTTAACTGGGGGTGTATCCCAGGAGTGTGGAGTGGCTTGTGTATGATTACAGCTAACCTTCCTGATTAAGTGCCATGGGCTGGAAGACAGGCTGTGCAGGCAGTTTTGTCCTTCTGTCCTCCTTCCCCTGGCACCTCCTGCACTTCCAGTCATGGCGAAGGTCCTGAATGTAGAACAGGGAAGAAAGAAGCTGTACATCATATATTGCCTATCACTCAGAAATTTTCTATAGCCACAGACGTTGCCAGCAGAATCGATAACTGACCCCAGCAAAACTATGCCTGACTCTCAGAGCTTCTCTCACAAAGCACACATAAGATGTCCAGAAACATGTTCTCTCATGCAAGCATACTGTGTAGAGCCTACAGTGAATGAGCACAGGTTTTTCATGTGGCTAGACCTCATCACTTTTTTTTTTTTTCTTCTCCATAAGACTAAGAAATGCTAAAGAGTCAACAAGTATTTTAAAGTTTGGTTTGGTCCATGTCAAACCATGCATCTTCCTGGATTCTAACCATACACACTGTGAGAAGACTTATCAGAAGTTTCTGCTTTTGATTTCTTGCAGTTTGTTTTTTACACAATGATATTTTTTTCAGATGAAGCATTTCTTCCTTGGCCATGTAATTTACAAGAAGAAGTGGAAGAAAAGTAGGCTTTGACAGAGAGAAAAAAAGTACTCAGCCAATTATAGGTCATCTGGATGTGTTAAAATACCCCCATGTTTAAAAAGTAGACTCCAAGTGTTTTTATTAGTCAGTCATATATGCAACAGCAGGTATGATTTAAAATCTCTAGGCTGTTTATTGTCTTGAATAAATAATTTGAGCTTTGCTTTATCTGAGGAAACTTGACTTTGAAGTAGATATTGATGCCTGTCTCTGTAATGGTAGAAGATATCTAGAACCCTTTGGGCTGCCTTACTATGGAAAAGGGAATGAATTCTGAATGTTTCTTAGTTACTGCACACCTGGAATAGGGCAGGTACTGAAAAGAATCATGGAGGTTTGGATTTCTACCCTTCACTTGGTGGCACTTCAGTGTCTCATTGAGACACTTGCACTCAGAAAAGACAGAGAATTGGGAAGAAACAAGGATGATGACCTCAGGCCATTTGCAAAGGGCCATAATCCACCAAGCCTGGAGGTGTCATCTGATGTTATCAATGTCCTAGCCTCCTTTAAGTAAAAGATACTTGGAAGATTACTCTGATGATTCTACTGAAAATTTGTGTTTGTGTTTTGACATATAAAATACATTCACTTACATGTACACTAGCTGTAAATGTTGTAGAGATGTGTACTGCTAACTTACCTTCTCAATATCCTAAGAAAATATATTCTATATTTTTTAGGTAGAAAAGAGTCCTGAACATCAGTGTAGGTTACAGTATTTCAGGATGTAAATTTAGGACCCACTGTAAACTGTTGGGTTTAGTTTGGGAGAGCAACTGAAAAGTCAGAAATGAGTTAGAAGAAATCTGGGTGCAATGGTTCTTGGATAATCATAGCACAACAAAAGTAACAGTTATTTAAAGGGCTAAAATAGACTATATATAAAATCACCTCTACCTTTTCTCATTTACACCAGAGTTCCCCTAACTTTACTGAACTGGTCAGTTTAGTAGTGATTCTACTTAATTAAAGTTTTTGTCTCTTAGAAAAATAACAAGAACAATTACAAGTTGAATGTTATTGACTTTTTAAAACTATTTGATGAAACATATTTAAAACAAAACACAACAAAACAAAACATATTTCAGTCTCTTTTATACACATTCACTTAAACAGAAACTTGGTTTTTAGATTACAGTTATGCTGTACATATATCTTTATTTATTGTAATGTCATAAGATAGAAAATCTTATTTTATTATTCAAAGATTTTCCATTGCCCATTATTCTGTTAGAAATATTTTTTTATTCAGTGCAAGTGTTTACGGATTAATATTAAGAAACATATGTAGTTATATTGCTGAATGTGTATTAAAATTATAATTTGTTAAAAATTGTAATTTAAAATTATAAATATAGAAAAAAATCCTGAGAATCTGTACATTAAATGTGTATATATATATATATATCCTAATTATACATATCTCTGTAAATCCTGAAGGCCTCCTAACATGAATTCAATTTCTCAATGATTATTTATACTATAATTTCTTTGAGAAAGGAAAAAATAAAGAAAAAAAATTACAAAATTAGTTTTACTTCATACAGATGAAGTAAATTTAAATAACAGGATGGTCAAAAACTTTGACAGAGAAAGTTTACTTGACTGTTCCATATATATATATGTAACATACAACCAAAACATTTGTCCAATACTATCCACAAGGAAGAGCAAGAAGAGAATTAGCAAAGTAGCAATTACTTTTGATCAGCAGCTTGAACAGCGTAGATTTTATTGGCAATTAGAAAAATAGGCCCTTGGAATGTGGCTTTTACTCTGTTCTGGCTTATCTTCATATAGCAACAAAGCATGAACAAAGCTGTTCAATTAAAAGAATGTATATTAAAAAATACAAGAAATGATTTGCATCATCCTCGTGATTTGGGATTGATGTCTTATACCTTTTAATAGCACAGCTTGATTATTCAGTCCTCTTTGGGTCTCTTGCCAGTCATCAGGCTTTTCCAGCTGCAGACTGTAGTCATTTACAGACTTTTATAGACACTGAAGAGGTCTGTCTGAAGGATAAGAAAACACAAATTAGCCTTTGCAGATTGGCCTTAGTCAATGCTGGCTTTGTGCTACAATATCCTCATTCAAACAGTTGGATAGATCACTTTAGACATGTTGTGTCAAAGAATTATACAGAAAAATGAGCAGAAAGATGGTTTTCCTTTGTGTGTTATTGTGGTTTTGAGGCCTTCTGAACATCTTTGAAATGCAATATTATATGTATATGTTGCAAAAGGGAGAGGATAGCTAAGTGGAGAATTTTAGGTCAAACACTTTGCAAAGAAATTACAGAAGGCCATTCATCTCTTCATTAGTTGCCAAAGCAAAAAGGGAAATGCCCCTTCTTAGTATATTTCTCTTTTTAAGTGAAAGGAGGTGTACTGTAGATGATAGGTTTCCATTACACAGTCATTTTCTGAACTGCGTGTTTTATGGGGAAATCATAAAGTCTTTGCCTTGATTTCCCAGATTTTTAAATAAAAATAATGACCTTTTTTGTTGTTGTTTAGTTTTATTTTTCCTTAAAGATGGAAAATATTTTCATACCTGCAATATCTAAGCACAGGTAGTGAGAACTTATTCAAATTTTGCTTTGTTTTTAATTCATAGAGTTATTTAATTCTCTCATTTAACTCAAGAATTTACAATCTGAAACCCATTCTATATTAGTTGTACATATAATTTGAAGAAGCCAAAGGGCTATATCTGTCTGATTAGCCATTAAAATGTGAACTTTACCTTCTACATGGTCTGTAAAGTAAGAATGTTTCACTGAGTACAGTTCATTTTTATTCAACATATATAGCTTGAGAATTTCATTATTTTTTCATGGGAAACTTGTCCAAAAATGTAGAATTCATTGTCTAAATAATTCATTACAAGCTATTTACTCAGCTTTATTATTAATAAAATTTTCTTTCAAATAGTTGAAAATCTTACGGATTTTAAATTAGAATCTGAAATTTTTAGAAGTGACTGCATTTCTGTTCATATTTGACAGTGTTGATACTGCCTTTTTCTGGTGGACTCAAAGAAATTGTTTTTTTCTCTAAAAGTAGTGAGAATAATAGCAACCTCCCAAAGCATTTGCTCTTCTATATTACTAGTCTGAATGTTCAAGATATCTTGCAGACTGGATCTGACAATCATTTTTGTTTTCTTTGAGCCATCTCCCTCTTCCTGTCTCATAATGAAAGGGGAACACTGGAGGGAGGGTTTTTAATTTGCACATGAACTGGTTCATTTTATCCATAACGTATTAAGTCAGTCAAGATAGTTCCTAGAAAACACTGCAAACATATTCTTACATCTACTTAATTAGTGTTAAAGAACATTGATTTAATGGAGTGTAATCAAGCCATATCATAGAATCATAGAATTATTAAGGTTGGAAAAGACCATCTGGTCCAACCATCCCCTTACCACCATTATCACCCACTAAACCATGTCCCTAAGCACCACATCCAACCATACCTTAAACACCCCCAGGGACAGTGACTTCACCACCTCCCTGGGCAACCTGTTCCTGACTACTCTTTCTGAGAGGAAATGTCTCCTAATTTCCAATCTAAACCTCCCCTGGTGCAACTTCACGCCATACCATCTAGTCCTGTCACTGGTTACCTGTGAGAAGAGGCCAACCCCCGGCTACCCACAACTTCATTTCAGGTAGTTGTAGAAATCAATAAGGTCTCCCCTGAGCCTCCTCTTCTCCAGACTAAACAACCCCAGTTCCCTCAGCTGCTCCTCATAAGACTTCTGTTCACCAGCTTCGTAGCCCTTCTCTGGACATGTTCCAGGGCCTCGATGTCTTTCTTGTACTGAGGGGCCCAAAGCTGAACACAGCACTCGAGGTACGTTCTCACCAGAGCTGAGTACAGGGGGACGATCACCTCCCTGGTCCTGCTGGCTACACTATTCCTGATACAAGCCAGGATGCCGTTGGCCTTCTTGGCCACCTGAGCACACTGCCAGCTCATGTTCCGGCAAGCATCGATTAACATTTCCAGATCTCTTTCCTCTGCACAGTTTTCCAGCCACTCTGCCCCAAGCCCATAGAGCTGCATGGGGTTGTTGTGACCAAAGTGAAGGAGGAAACTTAGCCATGTTGAACCTCATCCCATTGGCCTCTGCCCTTCAATCCAACCTGTCCAGGTCACTCTGCAGAGCCTTCCTACCCTCCAGTAGATCAACGCTTCCCCACAAGTTGGTGTCCTCTGATATCCCTGAGCTTATGTAAGCCCTGTACAGAGAAGCCTAAATAATACGTTTTTTATTTGTTTCTTTGTTTTTTTGTTTTATGGACATTTCTCTCAGTTGGGACATAATTACAGGCATGGCCCAGATCTTGCTTGTTTTGTCCAACTCATGACTTTACATATGAAAATCATACATCTACCTGGAACAGGACTTGGCAAAAACATTTTTGTCATATGTGGCTTTATGTTGGGACATGGTTTAGTGGGTGACATTGGTAGTAGGGTGGTGGTTGGACCAGATGATCCTGAAGGTCTTTTCCAACCTTAATGAATCTATAATTCAATGTTCTTATAGAGAGTCAGACCTGAATTTATCACTCCATAAAACACCTACTACTATTCTGACATGTTCTATGCTAATACTCAAGTATAAAAACAAGATAAAAGACATTGTAATTACAAATACTCACCCTTTTCTTGTTACTAACACATTTCTTTTATTTGTTTTGAAAATCCAGTAGTATTAGTACTGGAAAACTTTAGAATTATTTCTTCATGGATCAAAAATGCCTCTTCTCTAGATAATTTTCATTTGTTTACCTGTATCTTTACCTATTCCTGAAGAAAAATCCCATAATTCTGCAGATCAAAGTACTGTTGATTTATTGAATGGTTTCCTGGCATCAGAGGTCAAAATTCACTGTCAGATGAAGAGGGTGGGAATATTAAGAAATAGAAAATATGAAAGCAGAGGATAAAGTGGCAATACTAAAGAGAGATTTAATATTCCTATAAGCTGCAGCAGGTGACCATTGTGAAAATGAATATGAAAGCAAATCATATGCTGTTTTGTGAAGTCTTTTCTTTCAGGGGCTTCACATTTTCAAGTACTAATTGTGTAATCAGATGTGCAACTTTAATATACATAGATATAAGTAAATCTCTATAATGACTTTTTAGAAGTATATTTAAATACAAATCTATATATTTTCTGAGTGTTAGCACATTCCATTTGTTAATTTTAAAGCAAAGTCAAGTTTCTACAAAATGTGGGTTGAGTAAATAAGCAACTTACAGTGACAAATTTTCAATATATACAGTAATTACATAAAAGAAAGAAAGAAGAGCAGTAGACACGAACTGATCATCTAAAAGGAAAATTCTAGACATTCTTGAGGGACTTTGGTGCTTCTTCCAGTGTGTTAACATTTATGTTGGATTGAGCTGGACTCTCAGTAATATGTAAATATACGCTTTCTGGGCTTTATGTATCCAACAATGTAAAATTGCAGTATGTTTGCAGTATCAGATGTATAAGCATCTGATGATGATGATGGTAATGTTTGTAGTAATTCAAAAACAGACAATTAAAAAATCCTAACTTCTTATTCTGAATGTACTTTAATATTTAGACCCTTTTTTTTTTTTTCTGTCCTTCTGTTGTTGAGCATTTTGTACCAGAAATAAGATACACTAGCAAGGACAAAACAATGCACCCATAATTAATCCACAAAGTGAGAAGTCATTTATATTTTTTCTTTCAAATTCATTGTTCAAATGCATAATATTCTTCTGTTAGAAATTCTCTTTCAATAAGAAACACAATTAATACTGAATATTATAAAACAACCTGTTTTGCACTAGAAATTCTTATGAAATTATTTTCTTACTTCTGACTTTTTTATTCAGCCTGACAAACTATAATAGAGCACTCAGAATTACTTTTGTTCAGGAGAGTACACAATTTCTGATAAAATAATTTAACAATTAGATTTGGCTGATACTGAAAAATTTTGGATAAGATAATTGATACAACAATAATAAGTTTAAACCACTCTATTTGAGTGGGTTTCATACTGTAAGATATATATTCAAATACCTGAATAACAATTTGAAATTTCCCCTATAGATTTTTACATACTGCCAAACTTTTTCTTACAAGCTTCTGGTACATTGGAAACACCAAGAGGTGTCTCTGATGATATATTCCCTATTAAAATAAGCATTTTCAATTAGATTTATTTTTATTTCCTTTGATATTGAACTTCTGCAGCATTTTTATACATTATTATCTTCAAAATGTAAAAGAATAAGGAAAAGAGAAAATACAATAAGGGGATAGAAAATAGAACAAGGAAAATAGAAAATATTGCTTCAGAAAATGCTACCAAAACTTTCAACAATTTTTATTTAAATGCCTTGAAAACTTAAGCCATTTCTTTAACTAGCCACAATTTTTGTACTGGTACTGTAAACTGCTGTTGTAATTAAGCTATTTCCTACAGGTTTTAGAAAGAAGATCAAAGTGAGACCAGGTTAGGAATGAGAATTTCTGTCTTATTAATGAGTTTTAGGCAAGTTCTATGGAAAACAGTGGTTTCTGTTGATATTTGCATAACATATGTTGTAGCTGGCTAAGCAAGTTACATGTAACTCACTCTGAAAGTAATTAGGAAAATAGTTTTCAGTAAATAAAAGTCCCAAATCAACAATTTGTTTCTTTGCCTTAAAAATAAAATCATTACTATACTTAACACTAGAAAGGTCAGAGAGATACTGATAGGCAGTGGACTGACAAAGAGAAGTGGGAATAATTTTCATTATTCCTGATGTTCCTTTCACTATTCTTTATGTACAGAAGAAATGTAACATACCAGTAACAGATGACTAATACAACTGTTCACATCTTTATGGGCAAGTCATATCTCTGGAACCAAAAATCTACTTAAAGTTCCATTTTAAGTTCCATTTAAATTTCTTGATTTTCAGGACGGCCTTGCCCTTTCTTATCTGAGATCACTAGACAGCAATCTCACTCTTAGGATGAAAATCCTCCAAGCACTTTTGCCTCCAGAAGCATTCAGATGAGCCTGGAACCCCAATCTAAAATATTCTTGTGATATAGAAATAGGCAGAGAGTTGACTCAACTTTTTGCATGTGCTAATTTTAGTTTATTGAATGAGACCCAAGAAGCCCTAGGTGTAGTGGGTTTATATGGCAAGGTTTTGGTAGCTGGGGTCCATAGGGGTGGCTTCTGTGAGAAGAATTTAGAGGCTGCCCCACGTTAGATAAGGGCCCTGCTGCTGGCCAGAGTCGAGCCAATAAGCAATGTTGTTTGCACCTCTGTAAGAGCATATTTAAGAAAGGGGGAAAAAAAAAACTGCTGCTACACAACAGGTGGGAGAGAGAGAGGAGTTAGAAACAGCTTTGCAGGTGCCAAGGTCAGTGAAGAAGGAGGGGGAGAGGTGTTCCAGGCACCGGTGCAGAAGTTCCCTGTGGCCTGTGGTGAGGACCATGGTGAAGCAGGTTGTCCCCCTGCAATCCATGGTGCACCATGGTGGAGCAGGGATCCATGCTGCAGCCCGTGGAGGAGACCATGGTGGAGCAGGTGGACCTGCACTGGAGGAGGCTGCAGCCTGTGGAGGACCCCTGCTGGAACAGATTCTGGGCCGGACCTGTACACCGAGGAGAGGAGACCAAGCAGGAGCATGGGGTCTGGGGAGAGCTGCCGCCCGTGGGGGACCCAGTTTGGAACGGTTTGTTCCAGACAGATGGACCCCATGGCACGGACCCATATCTGGAGCCGTTCTTGAAGATCTGCTGCCTGTGGGACACCCCTGCAGGATCAGTTCAGGAAGGATGTCATCCCATGGGAGGAACCCCAGGTTGGAGCAGGAGAAGAGAGTGACTGAGAAGGAGCAACGGAGACGAAGTGCTATAGACTGACTGCAAACCCCATTCCTCCATTCCCCTGTGCTGCTCAGGAGGAGGAGGTGGAAGAGGGTAGATGGGGGGAAGGCGTTTTCAGTTTCTTTCCTTTGTTTCTCACCTCTCTAGCTTGCTGATAATAGGCAATAAATCTTACTGTCTCCCTACACTGAGCCTGTTTTGCCAGTCACGATAACTGTTGAGCGATCTCCCCATCCTTACCTCAACCCTTGAGCCCTTTGCATCATATTTTCTCCCTCTTCCCCTTTGAGGAGGGGGAGTGAGAGAGTGGCCATGGTGGAACTCGGCTGCCCACCCAAGTAAAAACACTACACAATGATATAATAAAGAGGGTATGCAGACATGGACATGTATATGGGCCAGAACCCAAGGTTATATAAACAGTAACTTTCAAGTAGGGTGACTGACCTTTCTTTAATTTGATGAGCTTTAAGTAGACCTCTTGGATGGTTAAGTAGCCTCATAAAGTGCAGCTAAGGAATGAAGAAGATTTCCTTAGCCCTCGGAATCACCACTCTCCTTTTAATACAAAGACATGTAGGATCTGACTTATGATTTGTCCCCAGGTTTATAGAGTCCTTTTGTATCATAGAATCATAGAAAGCTTTGGGTTGGAAGGGACCTTTAAGATCTAGTTCCAATGCCTGTGCCATGGCCTGAGATACCTGCCACTAGATCAGGTTGCCCAAAGCCCCATCCAACCTGGCCTTAAATGATAAATTGTCCCGTCATTACACTCACTGACAAAGATCCCCTCCCTAGCTTTCCTGTAGGCCCCCTTTATCACATGTCCCTAGAATACTTTTGGTATCACAACCTGTGATACTTAATAATTATTTTCTCCACACATAATACATAATCAAAATGTAGCTTAGAAAGAAAATTCTATCCATTTTTATTTTGCCTTTTCATTTGGCTAGTCCATGGACAATAAGAAACATTTATTTTTAAATGCAAAAGGGCAAAATATGTTGGTGGTGATCAGCTCCCTCATTACTCTTGGGTGCAGTCAGTAGCTGGCCAGGAAAAATATACACAAGCCACCTCACCTACTCCTGTTTAGCTCCTCTGCATGGCAGAATGGGCCCAGGGACCACTGGACACTTTCATCTTCTGGCCTATGTCTAAATTCATAACGCTTTATCCAAGCAAGCATAGACAATCTTATGATGGGAGCCTGTGATGTGTTACTAATCAAAAATACAGGAAAGCTATCCAAAAAATGACTGTCTACACAGAACACAAATGTTAATTTGCACTATACATGGGCCTGGATTTTATTTATTTATTCATTCATTTATTTTACATAGGGTATTTCTCAAGATTTAGTTCCATGTTATTTTGTATCATCAGATGTTATTTGCTGACATCACATAATTTAGCTTAATAAAATTATTCTTTCAGGATTTAGTTTATTGTACTAAGTATGTATATTCAAAGGTAATATTTGATTGTTTCCTGAACTTAAGTGCTGTTCTGATGTAATACTTCCAGTATAAAATTTTATTTAAAAAATAACTTCAAATTACAAGTTAATGTTAATATTAAGGAGTAGTTTTGAAAATCAGAAATAAAATAAGATTACTATATACAATTACATATAATATTGAATCTATTAAATGCTGGATAGAGCTAAGAAAGAATTTCCCTTTTATGCCTGTATAGAGCTATGAAGGATCTTCCCTTATAACACTATAAATTCCTGAGCTGTAATTATTAAGAAAACAAGTATAAAAAAGAAAAGGAAAAAAATCAGACAACAAATGATCTTAGATATCCCATGATATTTAAGAATTTCCAAACAATTCTTAAAATATTAGAATTGATAAAATCCATGAGGTTTTCAGGACATGTTTTTTTCTTATGGTAAATATATAAATATTTAAAATATAATACAAATGAAAAAAAAAAAAACATTGGGTTGTTTGAGCAGAATACATTTAAGTCCAACTTAAGTATCATTGCTTAAGTGGATCATTAGCTTTTAATATGAGTAAAGTTGAAGAAAATATTTATAGATATCCATATACTGAGAGCTTTATCAGGGAAAACATGATGATAAAGCCATTTAAAAAAAAAATCTTACTAAATTAAACATGTTTCAAATTATGTATAAATTTTGATGTTAGGCTGAACATGGATTAATTATCTTGCTAAGTACTATATAATGCCCTAAATATCATTGGTATGAAAATGTACACAAATTTAACAGTAATAGCATCTGCAGGATTTTTTCAAACAGATTTTATAGAATGCACACCAAAAAAATCTTAGGTCACATAGTGTATGAAAATTGCTTTAGACGTTTAAAAAAATACAGTCAGGATTCAGTAGTTGCTTTCTCATTCAGAGACTCAAACATTCAGATTCTTGCAGGATTGGATCAATATATATTTCTAAAATTTCTTTCTAGACTATCTGTATATTTTTAGTAGTTGAAAATAGCAATTTCTTCAGTTTCTGCAAAAATATAAACTGGTAAATACTCAGTAATGAAAATAATTTGGAAAACAAAATTTTCAGTGAAATAAGGTGAGGTAATAATATTTTGAGAAAAAAAAAAAAAAAGAAGAATAAATGCAAGTTTTCTTTCAAAGTACCATGACTTCCCTCTACACATTTTTAAATGAGCTTTATAGAAATAACCTTTTGTTTTAGTAACACTGGTGTTCAATGTAGCAATATGTGCACATGCACTCCAGAATGCACAACTAGGAATTTAATCAGATGTCTGAGCACCAAATACTCAAGCAGCCCACTTAAAACTCTTTGCATCTATTGACACAACATGTGAGATGAATTATCATTAATAGTTTTCAGACAACTCATAAGCTGAAAAATGGAGAATCCACTGAATCATTGCAAATAGAGTAAATCTAAGTTATAAATAAATAATAATAATTAAAAAAAAAAATTATTGGGTGGTCAAATAAATTATAGTAAAATAAATTTTCCAATCCCCTTCTAAAGATGCAGATAACATTCAAATTCTGCTCCATATTCTTTTGCTATTTGAAATAACTACAAAAGAAGGAAATGGATGCAGATGACAGGAATAAAACATTGAATTAGGAAAAAAATTAAGTTCTCAAAAGCTGATTAATAAAGATGCCGGAAGGTAAAGTGGTAAGGAAGCTAACCTGAAAGCTAGAATGACCTAAATTTAAACCTGTAAGTTCCATTCAGAAGGACAATCCAAGCAAGACTCAATAGCTTTTTTCTCAGACTTAGCACATATTCAAAAATGGACTGGCTTATCAGTCCTATGGGATGTCAGGCATTGCATTTTTATACACCAAATGACACAGTTCAATTCCATGAAGATCATGGAGCTGCTGTGCTGAGGGTACTAACTCTTGTTATGAAGAAATAGTATGACTTTTCTTGCTTTTGTTCATTCACATTCTTGTGCAACAAATGACTTTCCAATTACAGAAGACATCAAATATTAAGGCAATATATGAAGGACCTCTAGTACACATTTTTGAGAAAAAAAAAAAAAGAGAAAAAAAAAACTTGACTGACAGGAAAATTCAAAGAAAATTTATTCGTCTTATTCAAAACTAAGCGCTTTGACTCAGAAATATTTTTACAACTTACAAAAGAGACAGGTACTACACTAAAAGAACCAATAACTTCACTCACTCCTAGATGTGATGTTTTATTTCATTAAAACATAGTACAAAAGGCACATCCATGCGGGTCAGAGTACTTGATCTTTGGAAATGAACAGCCTGGTTAGTCTTCTCACAAGAATCAGGCAATATTTTCATCTATATCAAAATTAATGACTGATAAAGAAATCAAAGGGTGATATTTGTTAAAGTTGGTGGAGTTGGTGGTAGATGTTATTGCCTCGTTGTATAAGCTCTAAACACTAGTGAAGACAGCCCAAGTCTCAGATGAGCTTGAATTTTGTATTAGTATGAACTATACATCCATATTCTCTCTTACTTTTACCCATGGTAAATAAACGAAGTAAGCACATGCATATTACAGTTGCTGCTTTTTCTTTCTTTTTTTACTGGTTAGTCATACTCCAAACACTTCCACGCCCAGGGCAGGGCATTTGTAAACATCCTTCCTTTATAAGATGGGAATCCTCATGATATTAGGTAAGATCATGTCTTTTCTTCCACTATGTCTCTGTTGGCATATTGTCTCAACTTGAACTCTCCTTACTACTGTTAAGGAATTTTGAGCAAGAAGATAATGAATGAGTTAGGTGTGACTCCTCCTTCACAGATATTAGTCATAACATAAAAATGAACATTCTCCTGTTTCAGTCTAGATCATAGGGTATTTACACTGAAAAAGAAACACCAGAAAAATATGCAATTTTATTGGAGTGAAAATGATCTTTGAAAACATACAGGATTTCCATAAAGCTTTCAAACGTGAGTTCTTGGGCTGAAAGGAAGAGACATTAAAATACTTATTTGCCTTTAAAAAAATCAGATCTCAGCATATTCAGAAGTTTTAATAATATATTGTTCTCTGATATAGACAGAAAAGAGAAGCACTACAAGTGGATCATTCAGGCTTGCTTTATTCATAATATTATGAACATGATAGTCCCTTCCAAATGTTTTGAGATTGTAAGAACCAGGAAGAGCCAAGTGACATCTCTACAACAGATCACACTCTTTGGTTGCTTCCAGTTCCCTTTCACATCATGCTCAGCTCCAAACCCTTCTCCCTCAGCATTAAAATCCAGGAGCTACTTCACTGAAACTCCTATAGAGTTGTGGGGTAGACATACTCTCTCAGGAGCTCATCAGGGAGGAACTATTTTTACACAACCAAATTGAATACAAAAAGTATTCAAAACAGAGAGGCCTTCAGCACTGACTGACAAGAAGGAAAGTATTCCATTCCCCTGAGAATGGAGAATCTGAGCAGTTGCCTTCTTAGGAGGAACAAGAATGGTTTTATTTGTACAATGTGCTGGATCCTTGTCCCTGCTGGGAAGATAGCTACTAAATCCCCATAACATCAAAAGAATTATTAGCTCCATGTATGTGTCTGTATTATTGAGCATGCCTGTCTGCGTGTATAAGAGAATGAGAGAACGTCAGTTCCCTACAAAGGACTTTGAACATATTAAGGGGATAATTACAGCCAACCCTATCAGAGGCTTTTTTTTTATTATTATTTTGCAAAAATAAACTCCACATCTGGATTAAAAAGTTCACTAGCACTGATAATATCACGAATTAAAAGCAAGTTATAAAAATTTAGCGGTTAAGTTACATTTTCTTGGATAGTTTCTGGACCACAGAAAGGCACCCTGCAAAGAGAGAAGTATCCAGACCTCAGACCTCCCATGTGACAGCCTACTTAAGAAGGCAGCAAAGTCAGGCTCCCTTTTTCTCTGTGCCCTAAATGAATATTGGATTTTCATCTGTGCAGTGACTTTTTTTTTTTTTTTAATCTATTTGGTCTAAGAAAATGCAGATTACTGTGATTTTTCTGTATCTCAAAGGAGATTTGGAAAAAGAGATGATTTTCAGGAGCAAAATTCCTCACTCTTGTAACCCTGAAAAACAAATATTTTAACTTCTAATTAAAAGCATGTGAAAGGGAAAAAAATAAAATATTTAAAATACAATTTTTAAAATAAAACTTAGAGAATATTCCTCCATTTTCTTTTACCTCTGCAATTTCTAATAGTGGAAAAAGTAACTTTTTCAATAATCTTTTCAATAGTATTAATCAGGAATTTTAGCCCTAATTCTCCTGGAATTGTGTCCTGGAGCTGACTGAGAATCTATGCACATCTAGCCGATTGTAGTCCCTACTGCAAAATTTTAGGCTGGGGTTTTTTGGTGTTTGTTGTTGCTGTTGTTGTTTTGTTTTGTTTTTGTTTTTGTTTGTTTGTTTTCAGTTATTTTTGCAAGCATTGGTTAGAAGCCAGTGATTTTCACTCCCTCTTTCAGCAGGAGGTGAAGATCTCATAGAGGAAACTTACAACCAGTTAATGAGATCCACAAATGTGTGTTGCTTGCTGTAACATCTTAAGTGAGTCATTATCTACCCTGATGCATAATGTAATATGTGTGGCACTGAAGTACAGGACCAGGAGTTGGAGTTTAAAGAATTAAGGTGAACATACATCATACTTTTCAGCACTTACCAAATAATTTGTTACTCTTTAGAGTTTTACAAGGCTAAACAAAAGCTGTACAATATATTAATGCCTCTAAGAATTACATCACTTCTTTAGAAATGTTTATACTCCATGGCACTTCATGGTGTCATTGTCAAAATTGGTGGAAGAATGCAATCAATAGCTGTTAGAAACTACTCAGCATAAAAGCCTGAGGAAAATAAAGTTTACAGTTACATTGACTGCAATGCTGCTGCAGTAAAAAAGTGTTCTTCAGTCAGTGCTGAATACTTTTAAAAGACTCTTTTATGAAATAAAATTCAGGTTTTCTTCTGTCTGTTGCACTTAAAAAAAACTTGCCTCATACACTAGCACTGGACACTTCTAAGATCAGTTATGAATTTAATTTCCTACAGCACCACATACATTAACTTCAAATACCATCTTTTTAATGACATATAATTTTTGCATACATCACAGTGGATTTGATATCTAGAATATTTTTTCCTTTTGTTATTTTTACCTGTCAAGTACCCAATGATATATTGGATGAGCATCAGCAGCAGTTACCTCCCACCTCCATCTTACTGATGGAGGTGTGTCCAGTAAGAAGGAAGTGTTAAAACTTGCTACCAGGTACTTTCCAGCTTCTTGAATAAATAATTAAATAAATAATATAAAAAGAAAAAGAAAGGAGCACAAAAGTTCTGTATTTATTTTGTGATAATATTACCAATGTTTTACTGTTCTCTTTCCTCCTTTCCATTCAAATTGCTGCAGAGCATTTGTACAGGATCTTCTGCAAAGAATGTCTTAAAGAATCAGAAAATTACAAATTCTATTTGAAGATGAATAAATGTTTAAGAACCTTTTCGGATTATGAGACATCTTATTTACCAGCAAGAGTAGCACTATGCAGATGTGCACAGGACTCCAGACATCTGTGTCCCAGCTCAGCTGAGACTCTCAATTCACTCTGGCAAAGATTTTGCAGGTACGAACTCACTACCTACCCTACAAAAGCCAAACCTAATGCTCATCAGCGTCTCATATTTAACCATACACGTTTAATCTTTTTGAAATTCTCAGAAAAGAAGGTCCTGCCATAGCTTGGTTTTGTTTTTCATTTTGGGTAAACCAGGGAATATTTCAATATTCTGTTATATCACAAGACTGAGAGCTCTTCTATAGTAACATATACTTATTGCAACCAGAATAACCTTCAAAAGAACATGTGTCTATTCCATGAATATGCAGGTTTACTGAGAGGAATACGGGTTTTCTGGGCAAGCTACTATTAAAATTCTCAATATCATGCCAAAGGATGCTATTTCTGGAAAGAAACGTGGAGTATTTTAACAATCTTGTCTCCGTATATTCTGCCTATGAAAATATTTCACTTGATAATGATAATGATACTGTTTTTGTTGTTTTAATGCTGCCTGATGTTGACATACTGCTTGGGTAACTAAGAAGTTTAATTCTAACTAAAGTGCTGCATGACATTTTTCCCCCTTTAAATAAAAAGATGGCAAGGCCTAAAGCAAGGCTTAGAAACAAGTATTTAAATATTCCAGCTCTAACCACACTGCTTATAAAAGAGGTTTTGAATAAAGAACCTCCCTCCTCCCAGGAGCTGCTTTTAACTTTCAAATGAAGCATGACTAAATTCTGGCAAAGCAGATTTGATGTTTCCAATTAGCTCAGAGAGTAGAAAATAGTTGTGATGTTATCAGACATTGGGTGCTGTGAATGGGAGCCACATCCTGACATTGTCTGTATGCTTGTAATAATATCAGAAGAGATATAAAAATGACTTAATAAAGTAATTGTGCATTCTGATATTTTTTAATATTATTATATATTTTCCAAAGAACTGATGCTTATAGCCAAGCATCTGTATTTTATTGTTTGGTCATATTTTTAGCAGCCAATCTGTAGGTTATGAATAATAATCTGTGTTAAAACTGTAAGCCTTCATAACGTTTTCACCCAGGGCCTAATCCACCTTTCTCTGGGAAAATAAAAAATAAAAATAAAAATAAAATATAAAAGCAATGATAGGAATCTTTCCCTTTGGTTTTCCTTTGCTCAGTAATTTGAGTACAAGCAATAATGTCAATTTAGGCCACTGTCTTCCAAAGCTGAATCTCTTCATTAAGCATGGACATTGCTATTGGAGACAAGTGGGACTAGTTAGTCTTACACTTTTCCTAACAGTGGAGAAAGTAAACAGAAAATGTTATGCTACTAATGAGTTATTCTCTCTTTAAATTATTTTTAATAAAATAAAAGACCACAATGTGATCTGTGATGTAAGAATCCTTTGTTCACATGCTGTATTATTATTACTGTATTATCATTTGCTCTAGACTTTTTTTTTTTTTTGTAATCATTATTATTATTCCCTTCTATTCTCTGTTTTGCATCTAGTGAAAAACAGGCTCATCCAGGACATACAGCATGCATTAAACTGAACAAAGCCTTTTTAGAGTCAATAAACTAGTCATTTAGCAGCTGGAGTTTGGTCAAGGAAATAGGAAATAACTCTTATAGTTGAGTGCAAAATGAAGAGGCAGCATTAACTTTATTTTTTTTTTAATATATTTGTACTGAATTTTAGTGTAAACTTGAAGGACAAAAAGCAGAACATAACTTTTAACATAACTTTTGAACAAAATGTGCACATTTTCCTGGGTTTCTTTCCCTGCAGAAAACACTACAATATTGTCATTTGTGTATGTACGTGATTGCTTGCTAACACATTTCTGACTTCTGTCACAAGAAATAAGGTGGTGATGCATTTTTTCAAAACTATACTATATCTAATAGTATTGGATGGTGTGATAAAAAAGTTTAAAAAAAAATGGTTAAAAAAAATTATCTGTCTCAAGCATTCAAATCAGTGCCTACCATAAGTGTGCATGTCTTTGAATAAACACAATTCAGTAAAATACCTCCTCTTCCAAAGAGAAATTGCTTCAGAAGTAATACCCATTGCAAAAGAAATAAAATAGTTTCTCAGTAATACTTTTACTGTTTCAGTGTGTTTCAGGAGTCAGTCTCAGTTGGAGAGGAAGTCCTGGAAGGAAAAAACAAACAAACAAACAAAAAACTCCTCATTTTGAGTGAAGAAATTATATTTAAATCAGTGGTAAACTCTATGGGCTGTCAGGGAGGCCACGTTTTCACCTCCAGTTCTAATTGACATTAAAGTGACATTATTTTGCCAGGGAAGTTTTCACAAAGCATTTCAGGAAACAAGAGTACCTTGTCAAGGACTGAATATGATACGGGAATTAACACATCATGGAATAAATTTTACCAGTGCCTTTTTTTTCCAACATCGGTTTAGAAAAATACTGTTTTTTTTTTTTTTAAAAAAGACAAACAGAAAAGAAAAAATGTTTTATTCTAAGAAAATGTTTTCTAACTGTGAAACAAGTTTCAGCAAATAATTTTAAAAGACCCAACAAATATTATACTTACATGCTACACTTAGCAGGAGCTGTTAGTGTCCTCCAGTTTTTCCACCAGTGATGATTTTCCTGTGAACTTGATAGACAACCTCTCCTGTTCCCTGGCTAATCCTGCAGAAAAAATGAGGAATTCCAGCCTCGCTGAGCTGAAGGCCTTGTTGTAATATGGTAGACCTCTTCTCTCTGCAGCTGTTATAATGGAGCTGTGTGCAAACTTATTCCTTTCACTTTGGATAGAAAAGGAAAAAGTACAGACTGTTTAGTGAAGAGACTCTCCTTTGTGCCAAGGTACTGAGCTCAGTTTGATAGGTGGGTTTGTTAAATGATATGGAAAGAAAGATGACAAGTCAGAAAAGAGAAAGTGAAAATGATAAATGGGGAGACATCATTCTCCATTCCTGATATACATGCCACCCTTGGTATCTCCAGGTCTGAAGCTTTTTCTGCTCAGGAAGGAAATGCTTACCAAACTGTTCGTTCAGTGATTAAGAATAAAAAGCTCTAAACCACATCTGTAATTGTTGGAGTTTCAGGTGTAGTTGCACACTTATTCTGAAAATGGAAAGGAAATGGAGATCATATTTAATTGCTTCCATGCATAGTTGGATTGCAGATGGGACAGGCACTGTGCCTGACCACAAATCATTAAAGAAAAACATTAGCTGGTATAAGTCTTGTTTATGAAAAACTGCCAGTGGAAAAAGTCACATGATCATGGTCTCCTGCTACTACGCAGATGCCAAAGAAAAGTATATCAACAAGAGCTGAAGTTTATAAAATATATGCTGTGCTTTTTTGAAAAAAAAAAAAAAAAGAAAAAAAAAAAGAGGTTTCTAACTGCATTACCTTATATTGTTATTTTAACTGTAAATAACTTGTAGACATCCAACAAGCTAATTGGCTGCTGGAGTTTTCATTTGGAAGAATTTACAAAAACATTATATAAAATATTGTGTAATGATTGGCAGTCCACAAGCACAATTTCACACCATTGGCACAACAAAAACAAGTATTAAATAGGCAGACAATATACATTTTTTTCTCATGTTTGGCACCAGTTTGCAGATGTGAGCAGATATATTCAGCCAGGCCTCTTGGTCAGACATTGACCTGTACAGGTTCACATCCCCACAGGGCAGCCTTTAGTGATGAGTGTCCTGGGGAAGAATAGTATGGCTCCAGCAGGTAGCTGGGACACTGCTGGAGATGCAATGCTGAGGGGCACAGGAACACACCTCCTCAAGTGCTGGGGAAAGGAGTCCTTGGTTCACAAGACTGCTTGAAACCTGACATGAGGTGGGAGGTGGAAGAGCAAGGTTGTTCCTGTCGTTCCTTACAGACTTCTGCTTGAGGCTAGGGGCTGGTATGGAGATAAGAAAAGGGCATTCCATCATTCTCCTGCCTCACGTACTTCCTGCAAACGCTTCTTTTAGAAAGATTACTCTTGTTTCTGTGTATTTAAGTGCCAAAACACACAGGAAAACTTTGAGTGGTATATTTTTATATACCCCTCATGCTAATCTCAAAGATCCACAGAGATTTAAGGCATGATTCACAGATGCTATGGTAGCAATGGGATTTGTTGTTATTTGGGTGCCAAAGTACAGCTTTCTTCTCCACTTCTCCATCTTCACAGACAGTTTCCAAAGTGCCACAGGAGCAGCTGCAGATTAAAAAATCTTAGATTCATTGAGAGCCAGTGCGTTGGCCTTAAATTCACTGTGTCCTGGTTCCAGTTAGGACAGAGTTAATTTTTCCTCATAGTAGCTGGTAGGGTGCTATGTTTTGGATTGGGATGAGAGGAGCGCTGATAACATGCTGATGTTTTGGTTGTTGCAGAGCAGTGTTTACACCAGGCCAAGGACTTTTCGGCTTCTCGCTCTGTCCTGCCAGCAAGCAGGCTGGGGGTGCAGCAGGAGCTGGGAGGGAACAAACCCAGGACAGCTGACCCAAACTGGCCAAAGGGGTATTCCATACCATCTGACGTCATGCTAAACAATATATAGGGGTGGCTGGCCGGGGTGGGGGGCCGGCTGCTCGGGGATAGGCTGGGCATCGGTCAGCGGGTGGTGAGCAATTGCGTTGTGCATCACTTGTTTCTTACACATTATTATTAGTAATACTATTATCATTATCACTATTATTATTATTATTGTTATTATTATATTCCTGTCTTAATAAACTGTCTTTTATCTCAACTCACCGGCTTCACTTTCCCGTTTCTCTCCCCCATCCCAGAGAGGGAGGGGGGAGGGTGAGCGAACGGCTGTGTGGTGTTTAGCTGCCAGCCGGGTTAAACCACAACAGTGGTACAGTGTACAGTGAAAAACTTCAGCTTAGGCTCTCAAGTGTGATCAAAAGAACCCCTGCAAACCTGACAGGCACCTACCCAAGATCCACCATGAAACAAAACCTATACTTTAGGTGTACTTTAAGCAGAAGCAAATACACACCAACAGCAACAAGTAATGCACAAAGCAGCAGCCAAAAACCTCGTTCATTTGAGTTTGTGGTTATTCTCTAAGATGTTACATGAAAAAGCACTCATTCAGACAGTAGAAATCCCATATTATAGCCTTTTTCTACCTACAGTAGAACCTACCATTTTCCACATGACATCCTTGCCACCAGCCTATGAAATGATTGATGTGGGGGCACCCACTGTGGGTGACCCTACAGCTAACAATGCATAGTGAGAAGAGACTTATTTTCTTCCTCCAGCACCCATGCTTAAAAATAGGCCAGTCAGGATTCGCTCTCAGGGAAAAGAAGAAAAAAAAAAAGAAAAAAAAAACAGCCTCCCCTTCACTGTTGCAAGTATTTGTCCCAAGGAGTGCCAAATAACGCAGAGCAGCTTGTAGCAGTGATGCTTATAATGCTTATAGCCAGACACATTGACATTGCATAGCACTTTGTCCCATGCGGCATTCCTCTCTGACCAAAGGCATGACTATTTCATCAGTGTATGATTTTTTTTTTTTTCCCTGAGTTTTTCTCAAAAGTCCTCAGTTATAATGAAGTCTGCTTCTAATCTCGTCAGAGTGATGCTGTTTTAGGATGACCATGGAAGATGCTTTTTGTGAGCCTAGATCAACATTGCAAAGGGGTATTTGTGTATGAGGCACAATCTGCTAATGTCGAAGGCCTACACGTGGCAGATGGAGTCAAATGACCTCTAGTACAAAATTTCTGGCCTGAACTGCACCTTAATTCTGTCTCAGAAAGGACTAATTGATCTGTAACAAAATAGCACTTGAAAGTGAACAAATACACAGGCAGTACAGTGATATGGGAAGGCCACTGGCAGGAACCATAGACAAATTATTAGATGGTGAAATTACATCTCCGAATCCCAGTGGAGAGAAACTTGTACACAGCCCTGAATGAGACACATTGCCAAACAGACAGAGGTACCTGAACTGTTTTCTTCTTCAGCTTATCCTATTTTCTAGCTTTCTGAGCCTCTCTGCTCAGCCTGCTTCTGAAAAGCTCTTTGTTAAGCAGTCTAGAACTGTGTGCCTACAACTCCCTCTAACTAATGATAGAAAAGCTTCAAAATGGGAGCAAAATTTTGTGTGAGAATAGACACATAGAATA
The DNA here is from genome assembly GCF_040182565.1 of Anser cygnoides. Classification (NCBI taxonomy): domain Eukaryota; kingdom Metazoa; phylum Chordata; class Aves; order Anseriformes; family Anatidae; genus Anser; species Anser cygnoides. The sequence goes on along the minus strand of NC_089874.1, from coordinate 97,044,414 downwards.
CAGGGATATCACTAGCCTGAGTATGCTTGACATCTCTCTTTTAACCATCTGGCAGGCTAAAAATGACTAGTTTCCATCTTTTTAGATTTTGCGGTTTTAAATGCAAATATTTGGATTTATATCTATTATTTATTTCAAGTGGAAACAACCTTAAATAAAAGCTGGCAGTGAGTGCTTTCTTTTGTCTGTTCTCCATTGTCTGTACTAAATCTTAATGGAGCTTGATGGAGAAATAGTGCTGTCACAAGAGGGACACAGGCAGGGATATTCAAAAAAAAAAAAAAAAGTCTACAGTCTCTACCTGTCATTTCCACATCTTTTTACAAAATCTTGGTCTACACCCCAGAACTTAAGACATAAATTCTTCAACAGTGAACCTGCTGCTAACTCAGTCAACATACTGCTGTGCTTGAGAGACTCAAAAAGCACTTTTATTTCCATAACAGAACTAATGCCCTTTATAGAACCAGAAGATTTTCGAATAAAGTACAGAGCACTTAGTGTCCATCCCCATCTTCCAGAACCTTCCCTTTATAGCTGCTCATAGCACATCTGTGCCTGGTAGTTGCTTGCAAAGGAAACGACCTGTCAGATTACTGAGTCCATTTGCTTGCAAGGGTAGGACATAGTCCCATGGGAGGTAATGTATCAGATATTAAAGTGATTTCACACTTGATCTTAGCCAAGAGGTCAGACCTAATATTTATTGTACATGGCAGTTCTATGAGTTTGGCTGCTTAGCCACATTGCAGTAAATAGACAAAACCTGCATGGTGAGCATACTCTCACTGCCTTGTTTATGGCATTCAATGCCGCAAACTGACCCTAGTTGTAACAGTTTTGATTTTCAGGTTTGATCCCAGGAATCAAAACAAGAGTCATTCAGAGGTATGGTTTGAAAAAGCTCCCAAAAGCGTCAATAGTGAGTACCTAAACTTAAAGCACCATATGTACATTGGAAAAAGCACCCCTAATTTATTGCAGGTCTGACATCATTACCCTATGCACAGGAACTTAATGCTAGGAAAGGGGCATCCTCTGTTAAATCCTGACATAATGTATTCAATAAAACGCCTATTTAGAAATAAATTAAAAACAAACCATAGTGAATTAAAAGCCACAATGTAGAAAAATAATTTAAGGAATGGAATAAGGGGAACAATTTTCAGCCATGAAATGTTTTTATCTTCTGATAACTTGCAAACAGTAAAGCCATGAATTTATGCATAAGATACAATACACAACAAAGAGATAATTCATATTCAAACCTCATGGTCCTCCATCACACATCCCTCTGTTTATATGTAGATAGTCTTATGAGAAAATGATACCAGGCACAACCAAAATTATGAGACAGCAAGTCAAGCCTGAAGATAATAATTGTTCACAGAGGCACAGTGAAATTCTTCAGCTCACTATCTTGGTGGCCTGCAGTAGCAAATGTATCATGTAAAAATAGTAAATTAGAAGGACATTTTTTTTTTTCCCTGAAACACTTAATGAACTAACTGTTTGACAAATGCATGGCCAGTATTTGAGAGGGAAGAGGGACCACAAAGGCTGACGGAGAGCACTGAGAGACAAAATCTGTTGCCATTTACATAACGATAAAACTTGAGCAAGTCCACTGGCTTTAGCTGAGTTACTCTGGGTATCAAGACGTGAAAAGTTGGGAAAAAAAAATATATATATATATATTTAATCAAGAGGATCAAATTTTACTATGGGAAGCCATTTGCTGTCAAAAGAATTGTACACTGTATAAATTGCAAGGAATACTCAGTGTCCTAGTTAAAGATAATGTGGTAAAATAAAGCAATGAAAAATTAATCTAATCTCATAGAATAAAAGCATTAGAAAAACTTATTTACAACATTTTCCCCTTGATAAAAGGGACTATTTATCATTTTGTCAAGATGCTTAGCTATTCAAGGTCTTCGTTAGACCAGCCTATTGAGATACATTTAGCAGTTTACACAAGAAATACCTTAGTCTCTCTTCTTCCTGAGAAAAGTTTGACTATTTACAGTTTCATCAAGACTCAGATTCTCCTTTTTTTTTTCCCCTCAAAACAGTCAACAGAGCAATTAATTATGACATTTCTCTCAAGATGACTACAGGTTAGAAAGTGTGCAAAGAGTCTGTTTAATATAATGATACATTTAAACTTCCTAATTGCTAGAATCATGATGTACAATAGTCTTTTCTCATAGAAATTGTGATTAAATAGTCATAGGGTGTCTAAGAATAAAGTACTTCTGGCATTTCTGTAAGAGAAATTTAACATCAAGAAGATTTTGTTCTAATGAGTTTTAAAGCAGCAACATATTACCTTTAAAAATGCCAATACATTATTCTGCCTCAAGATTTTTTAATGTGAATGTTTGTGTTGCTTCTCCAGATTTTTTATTTTTTTTTCTTTCTTTAAAGGCACCTTCTAGTCCAGTCTCCTGGAAGAGATATAAAATGGTCGTTCATGCTTTTTCCTTTCTTTCAAAGATGTAGCTGTATTTATAACAGTTTTCTCACTGTTTTGGTCAAGTTCTTTGCAAAATAGGGATATATTGTACAGTGGCTCCAAAATGTGATTTCACAATTTGTTCGATGTAAACCAAATGCCACATATTAACTGAGTTTTAAACCAGCTGAGGCTCTCACTAGAAACATGAGATAACACTGAGAAAAAATACTTCTTTTTGAAGGAGTATAAACGTAGATCTCATAAGATGGAGTGCTTTTTCTTGGATTCATGGATATGCTCATGAACCCAAGAGGACTAAAAGTAGCATAAGAACACAAGCAAATGAATTCTAAGACCATCTGCTGAGATAAGTTACAGGGACAGAGATAAATATAAGATACTAGGGTGCGTCAGCTATGAAACAGTTATTAACTATGATCATAGGAAAACACCAAAACATAGACACTTAAAAAATCTGGACATATAGGAAATTCATCAAGATGAATTTAAGACAATTATCTTAATTCACAAATCCTTGAACAGAACTTGTTGGGATATATGCTAAAATTACAAAGACTGAATTTGGAAAGTATGGCTACACTTAAAAAAAAAAGAATTTGAAAGATTATTTTCTTCTTTAAGATTTTATACGGGATATTTGAATCTGATTTTAGAAGTCTCTATTAATGGAAAATAGTAAAAATGCCGGTGGGCAAAATTACCGTAAAACACTAAAGTACATATAGTTTTGGATTTTCAGGTTTGTAAATGATGGAATGTTTTCTGTATTAGAAGGAGTGTTATAGAATCTCAGTTCAGTTCATAAATTCAGAAACTTGGTGGAATAATAACAGGAAGTTCAGAGTCGTGCTATGTACTTAAAATTTTGTCCAAATGTTACATCTTATTCCATAAGAAGTGTTAACTTACTAACATTCTGCCAATTACAGGCTTTTTATATTTTTTTCATTTTATTTCATGCTTTCCTGGTAAATATCTACTATGCACTTTGAAAATATGTTTAATATCTTTTATGGGTTTATATTTACAGTTTAATTTAAAAGTACCGAGCCTACCATTGAACACTAATATGTCATAACAAAGATGACCTTTCCTGGACAGTTCAAGAAACCCAGTTCAATTCTCTAATAATTCATATTATAATAAATGTTTAATAAAGGTGAGCAGGTAATTCAAAACTAATATTTGGTTTATTTCATCTCTTTTTTCTGTTCATAAATTATCTGCAAACAGAACAATTTATTCTTCAGTTATTGAATTATTTGAATTACAGATTTATTCCTTAAAAATATACTGATAATTTAATAGATATCTAAAACTTTGGGGTAGCTTATTTTGAATATTTAATTTAAAAATCAGATTATTTATATTAACTACACTATTCATTTCTCTTCTTCAACTAGATAAGCTTGACTATTAAACCTCAGGTGTCTGATGCAAATTATTTTGATTATAATTCAGCAAGTTTTCTTCAAAGACCATTGTTCACTAGAATATTTTACAGAACACGAAAAAAAAAAAAAAAGATCTCAACATATAAAAATAACTTGTTTCAAAGTATGAAATTTCCGTAACATTCCACAGCTTCCAAGTCCTTAGTTAATACTTGCTGAATAGGAAGGGACATGGTCATTTCTTCAATGTCAAAGTTAATTCCACAGATCTAGCTAATGAGCACCACCAGCACATTGAGACACACAGCTTAAAATGTGTGCTTTATGGCAGTACAGCTACTGACATGGACTGTAGGTACCAGATAAAAAGCTATGCAAGCCAACAACACAAGTCAGAACCCACGTGGCATTTACTCATTGTATTTTCTTGCATTCTCTAAAATAATTAATTAGGCAGAAGAATTTTCTCAATCAATACAGCAAAGCTTAATAGATTTTTTTTCCTCCTACCTGGAAAGAGACTATCTTTTCTGAAGGAAAAAATCTAAGGTTGCACTGAGCTTTCTTATCCCGTGTGAAGATCTCTGCACTGACGATCTCTCTGGAATCCCAATGATGTCAGTCAGATCTTCATGCACAGTAAGTTCAGAGTAAGCACTCTTACCCATAGGAGTCATCCTATGGGTAGTTAAAAGAAATCCTACTACCTTACAGGATAACAGACTCAAAAGACTTATGCATTTCAGTGACTTAACTGTTCACAGCCTCTGCAGTGGAGAACAATTTATTAACAAAGATTAATGCAGAAAAATATCAAAGCCAAATTCAGCAATATTATTTCTTTCATGCTCATAGTACAAGCTAGCCCTACAACAACCATTGTGAAAACCTGACCAAACAATATACTGAACATCTCCTGTTTCACACCCTGTGTGTTTTCTGTAACATACCAGCATTGCAGGAAGAAAAGTCCAACCAAAGGAAGCAATTCTAGAGACATGTATTTAACCATCTTATAGAAAATATGTCCAATCCCCTGAGCTGCATGTAATTTTTTTAAGTTTAAGGCCTTTTTTAAGTAACATTGTTATGGATTTGTGAAATAGTATGGCAAAGATAGCAGCTGCTTATTGTAGCTTCATAGGTATGAATGCTCTGAAAAGCAATTTTTGTCACAGATTTTTCATCTCTATGTCATTTTCTTAACATGTTTTCCATTGAAAAGAATATTTCTGTTATTTTCAATTTCTTTTGATTTTGAATTAATATGCAGCACAACTATTGTAGTTAAACATTTGAAACATGATTATTGTTTACATAAAGGGCACAAGAGTGCTAACTTAAAGGATTTCTGAAATACTACAGTGGGGTTTTGTATTTGTTGTGTTTCAGCAGTTTCCATACCAATTGTAATGACTAAAGTGTTGAGGCTCTGACAGTTGTCTACTCTGGTATTCATTAGAGTAATTGTACTTGATTCTCAGCCACCTGGGTTCTTGACTAATTGTGGGTCTGAGTCTTTTGTCTCTCCAACACACATTGTGTTGTACTTGAAATGATAACCTCCAATTTTGTTTCTGTGAGGAGTTGAGACCTCAGCCTTCTACTCCCCACTTCTCTGTTTCCATAGCTTTCTAGAGTCTACAGTCAAAGCTCCAACTAATTTATTTATATATATTTTTAGCTGTTAAGGAATATGAGACAACTAGTCACATAAACCCTGGGGTTTTAGGAAATTAATTGAAAATATTGAAAATATGGATAACTGAAGTAAACATGAGCCTACCCTGCTAAAAACAATAGTTCACTTAGTTTAGTAGTTTAATGTTCTATGCCTTATTTTCTTTTCTCTTCTGTACCTCAGAATTTGGATCGTTGTTTTACAGGGAGTGCCATAGCTTCTCTTTCAGAGCAAAGAACTCCATCAGGCTGTACCTCCTGTGTGTGAATAGCTATCAAGAAATCTGTTCTTTTCTAGCCTGTGCTGTTGACGTATTCAACTTCAAGAGTGGTGTGACTATTCCAAAAGAAAATGTTGTCCCTTAGTCAAAATATAATTATGTTGATTTTGCACTACAGTGACATCATGCAACTAATAGAAACAAATAAACAGACAAACCAAAAAAAAAAAAAAAGACAAAAAAAAAAAGCAGAAAAATAAATGTGCTACATGTCTATTTTTGTCAATCTATTTGTTATAGAAGTAGAAGCATGACGCAGCAGAGAGGTGGCAAAGATGTACTATCACAGTGATACTTACAGAGTAGAATACTGCTCCTAAATAAGCATGAGTTTGTAAATGTTATGGGACAAAAATAAATTAAAATAACCAATTTCAACTCAATTGGTTTGTATCAATTTCCTGCAAGTACTGATGATCATAGAATCTATTAAGTTTGGAAAAGACCTCCAAGACCATCTGGTCCAACGATCCCCCTACCACCAATATCATCCACTAAACCATGCCCTTAAGCACCACGTCCAACCTTTCCTTAAACACCCCCAGGCATGGTGACTCCACCATCTCCCTAGGCAACCCGTTCCAATGCCTGACTACTTTTTCTGAGAAGAAATGTCTCCTAAATTCCAACCTAGACCTCCCCTGGCACAACTTGAGGACATTCCCTCTAGTCCTATTGCTGGTTACCTGTGAGAAGAGGTAACTTTTCTACAACTCCTTTTTCTACAACTACAACTCCTTTCAGGTAGTCGTAGAGAGCCATAAGATTTCCCCTGAGCCTCCTCTTCTCCAGACTAAACAACCCCAGTTCCCTCAGCTGCTTGTGTTTCAGGACTTGTGTTTCAGACCCTTCACCAGCTTTGTAGCTCTTCTTTGTAGCTCTTCTCTGGACATGCTCCAAGGTCTCAATGTCTTTCTTGTAGTGAGGGGCCAAAAACTGAACACCGCACTTCAGGTGCGGCCTCACCAGAGCAGAATACAAGGGGACGATCATCTCCGTGGTTCTGCTGGCTATACCATTCCTTATACAAGCCAGGATGCAGTTGGCCTTCTTGGTCACCGGGCCACACTGCCAGCTCATGTTCAGGTGAGCATCAATCGGCACCCCCCAGGTCCTTTTCTGCTGCACACAACACAACTTTAGCGATAAATGATCTTACCTACTTTTTATCCAGGATTTATTTACACACACATTGGAAAACTATCCTTTAGATGCTGGCTTTTTGCCTTGTAGAATTCATATGCCCATTGTCTTTCCAGGTCCCCAGACTTTGTATGTTCCCTTTTACCTTCAAATGCTTTCTAAAGTTTTTTTCAAAGTTTTCTAATGCTGACACTGACAGTGATTATGTTGGCATATGATATGTATTGGAGCTAATGTATGATGTTATAAAGTCCACATGGAAAGGATTTATTTATTTATTTATTTATTTTCCAGAGGCTTTTGAAATGCTCTGGACATCTAAAATGCTGGCCAAAGGAAAACATAACAAAAACACAATTTTATTAAACTTGTTGTGAAAACAGAAGACAAATTTCTGTTTGTGATATGCATGGAAAATCTCCACCCAAATATACAATTCTCTGTATCCATGGAACACCCATGAATGCCACATTAAGGCCAATCAAATCTTAAATTCATAGAAGTGAGGTGGACTATTAAAAGCATATCTGTTTTAGTTTGTGAAAAAAAAAATAACCTTTAAAAAAAATCCTGCAGAATTTGAAAGTTAATATTTCCTGTAGTGTATGGGACTAGGTAGTGAACTGCAAGATTTGAGATACCACTTCTCAGTAGTTCATCTAATACATGTGCAAATCATTTTGTCCACCTTATTTATTTATTTTGTAGCAAATTTGGGCGAAGAATCAACAGTTGTTAATTATATATGTATATGTACCCATATATTTGTTTTAGTATAATGTGGCACTGATATGACTTAGGGATTTATGATTGTCAATGGTAATAGCAGTAATTGACAGTACTATCTATCAGTGGTTCTAAGCTTAGATGCAAGTGTACAGTGGGACAACATATTTGCAGTGGTAATAGTAGCTGAAGATGGAGATCTCAGATACAGCATTTTGGGTAAACAGGAAACTGGAGAAGTTAAATGAATGGAAACTAGAAAGGAAAGAGAGTTAAAACTATGGGCTTAGAGGAAATCATGGTAAACATTACAGTTTCAGAAATAGGAATGGCAAATAACACAATACAGTTTGCATTATAATTTCTTAGTGCAACAGCAGAAACTTCTAAATACATGGAAGTATTTTCAAAGCTGCTGAGAACACACTGGCTATTGTTTATTTCAATGAGAGCTACTGCGTGTTAGTCGTTTTTGAGAATAAGGACACTTTCAGTTTGTGCTAATGACATTCACATTTTAAACATTGACTTTTATTCCAGGAAATGTGTCCAGAAATTTGGACATAAATTTCATCTTAGAGTCTGAGTATGTGAGGATAAAGAGAAGGTAAAAAGTGACAGTCAGAAAGGATAACAGTCATGAATCATTATTCAGTACAATTTTTATGTACGTCTGTCCCAGTTTTTTTTTTTTTTCCTTTTTGATGTGGGTTTGTTCCTAGAGTCTCATCATATTTAGTCTGAGCATTAAGAATTGACACTTTTTGCATGAGTTACAGCTCACTTAATTTTTCTTCAGCTTATTCTAACTTACAGAATTAAATTTACCATATAATATATTTTTTGCTAAGTTTGTATCTTGGATTTAGGTAGCTTGCAAAACACTTGGTTACTTTGTCTAGTTAGCAGCATAATCACAGCTGCATAGAGCAGCAAGATTCAGGTAGTATCATGTTGGTTTGCTATAAATGTTTCTATGAAGATGTTAGAAAAGAAGTGAGGAGAAATATATTTGGTAACGTTGATGACATCCCACCTTTTCCTTATATATGGCTAGTTCTGCTTGACCTTCTGCTCTGGCAGGGATTCATTTGTTTTATTTTTCATTCTTCCCAGCAGCTCTGAGAGCAAAGACGAGGATTAACTGTACAATATAAATGTGTAATATGAAAGCTATGTAAGCTGTCACAGAATATTCCATTGTTTAATGACAGTTTTCAAAATGTAAGGCTTGCAGATCTCAGATAGCATGCATACCTTGCACAATGAAATATATCCATACTACCACTATATTTATTTGAATATTTCAGTATTTTAAACTATTCACAGAACCAGAACCCAAAATCTCAGCATAAGTACTACTCACAAATCCTTTGGAGTAACAAAGGAATAAAGTCAGGAATAGAGAGAATGAGTGGAAATTCTTTCCCGAATATCATCCCTTTCCTGCTGAGAAGACAATGCTGTGACAGCCAAAAGCTGTCCTACTTCTCAAAAATCCTTTGGAAAATGGAACACACACACACACACACAAAAGTACTAAATAAAACTCTCCTATATGCTGTAAAATTAAAGCAGATGAACAAAGCATTTGCTTTGGTGTACCAAATCATTAAGAAAATTTAGAGTTCTTATTGGCCTCTCAGATTCAGGTCGTTCTTTACACAATAAGGTCTCAGAAAGACCAAATACACCTTCAGATAAAGTTCTGTAACATCAAATACAAGGAGTATGTCTTAACCTTAGGACTGAGGGTGGACTGCAGTTTTCTACATATTTAAGTTCAACTTAATAATAATAATAATAATAAAGGAATATTTTAAAATATTCTGAGTTTGTTTCTCAAGAATAGCAGGGAGAAGTAGAAACATAATTTTGGTGCTGAAAAGTCATCTCTTGAAGTCATGTCTTGAATCAGATCTATAGAGTTTTGTTATTCATTTGATTATCATTCTCAAAATATTAAAAATATACTTTGCTGATAAATAACATACCTTCTGTGGCTACTTTAAGGAAAAATAGGCACGCTTCTTTATTCTGACTAGTGTTAAGATAAAATATTTGAATTATCATAGAATCATAGAATGGCTTGGGTTGGAAGGGACCTTAAAGAACATCTAACTCCAGCCTCCCAGCCATAGGCAGGAATGCCACACACTTGGATGGCCAAAGCCCCATCCAGTCTGGCCTTGAACAGCTCCAGGGATGGGTCACCCACAACTTCTCTGGGCAACCTGTGCCAATGCCTTACTACCCTTACAGTGAAGAATTTCCTCCTTCTGTCTAGTCTAAATCTATCCTCTTTTAGTTTAAGACCATTCCCCATTGTCCTATCATTATCTACTCAAGTAAAGAGTCCTCCTCCATCCTTTTTACAAGACCTCTTTAAGTACTGAAAGGCTTCAATGAGGTCTCCCTGCTCTTCAGGCTGAAGAACGTTCTTCAGAGCTTCAAGCTCTCTCAGCTTTTCTTCATAGGAGAGATATTCCAACCCTCTTATCTTGGTAGCCCCCCTCTGGACTCTAACAAGTCCACATCTTTCTTGTGCTGGGGGCCCCAAACCTGGATGCAGTACTCCATGTTGGGACTCATGAGGGGAGAGTAGAGGAGGACAATCACCTCCCTCATCCTGCTGGTCACGCCTCTTTTGATGCAGTTGGCCTTCTGAGCTGCAAGCGCACACTGCTGGCTCAGATTGAGCCTTTCATCTGCCAGAACTCCAAAGTTTCTCTCCACAGAGCTGCTCTCAATGAGTTCTTCTCCTAGTCTGTACTCATGTCTGGGATTGCCCCAACCCAGCTGCAGCACCTTGTGCTTGGACTTGTTGACCCTCATGTGGCTCACATGGGCCCACTTCTCCACCCTGTCCATGTCCCTTTGAATGACATCTCTTCCTTCTGTTTAATCAAATGCTCCACTCAGCTTTGTGTCATCTGCAAACTTGCTGAGGGTGCACTCAGTCCCATCGTCTATGTCATTGATTAAGATATTGAATAGCAAAGAAGACCGTGTCCCATGGGATCTCGTCCACTAATTCTTTGAATAGCTGGAAGTTCATACTTCTGAAGTTCCGGGTCCTGATTTTGCTCTTAGCCAGTCCCATATCCCTGGAGATCACAAACTCAGCCACGGCATGGTCACTGCAACCCAAGGCTTTCTCCAATCTTAACCTATTCTGTGAGCTCTTCTGCATTATCCTATGATTTAAAGCCTAAATCCTCATCTCTATGACCCTCAGTAACGTAACTGTGAGGAAGAAAAAACTAACAGAAAAGAAATTGAAGATGGTCATTTCATCTTGGTCATTGTAAAAGGGAAAAAGTAATTCTATAAACTCTGCGGTAGCACACATATTAGGGTAGCTTCCATGGTCTCTGTGACATCTTTACATGCAGGAAAGTTTCAAGAATGTAATTGCATTTTGGTATATTTCTCAACTCCACCTCATTTCTGCCTGCTGTGCAAAGCAAGGCACCAGCAGATCTCATTTGAGTTAGCTCTACTTTGTGTTAGGATGTGAGGTAAAGTGGTCTGGGTTCCATCTGCCTTTCTGCTCCAGAGACATGATGGCCATTATTAGACACAAACCCTGTACACCTCTGAGAGGTGAGAAAGGATTTCTACACACTTTCAACATGACAAGATACCAGTAACTATGTGGACTCATTGCATGGGATTTCATGAGTTTTTATCTGTAAAGGAAATTTGAAAAATTATTCAGTTTCTACAATTATCATGAAGATGTGGTAGATGTTAATTTCATCAAGGATTCATTACTGAACTCAAAGGTAGACTAATTAAGGAAGTTACTGTAGATCAGCAAGTTGAATAATTCTGTGTTTAGAATGAACCTGTCATTATCTTTAATTTATAACAATCTACTGATAATGGACTACTGACCAGAAATTCTACTGAACACAAATCTCAACTGTCAGATCTGAAAGTACTTTGTGTCCAAAAACACCATTTTGGCCTAAAAACATAAATGTTTGACATAAATACCTGACATTATTGCTTATTATTCTTAAGGGACATCACAGTAAAAACACTAGATCAGTAATCTTAGGGTTATTTGAATGCTACTATACTAGAAAATAATACAATTGCTATTCCACAACAGAAATGTCTCAATATTAGGTATTTAAATGTTCATTAAATATTTATTAAGTACTCTAAAGTTTGCAATACATTGAAAAAGCCAAAGCAATCAGAACTTCAGAAATATTTACAGCTATAGCTCTCAATCAAATACATTTACATCAAAAGGAAGGAATGAGATCAGATAGATAGAAAAAAATAAATTCAATAATGTTCATGGATTTTTTTTTTTGATTTTATCTGTACCACCACCTCTATCAAGGGTTAGAATATTCCCTGTCTTTATCTAATGTGGAAGGATTCAAATTACTTTTTTTTTTCTTTTTTAATAAAGACAGCATAGATTATTTTTCTCTTTAACAATATCGCATCCAGAGACTCGTAAGAAGGTCTTGAGAGAGGCAGACAGAAGGGATGCTGCTGATGTCAGTATACGCAATGACTGTACAAATTACAAACAGACACCAGATACAAAGTAACCAAATACTTGAGTAAATCAATGGATTATGAGGAGTTGTTCTGAGACTGTCTGATATCTTTCTATAATTATAGCATATTCTGTTTGACAGATAATTGGAATAATCTCTTAACAGAAAATATTCCAGCAGAATAAAAAGAAAAATGTGTCTGGAAAATTTTAAGTTGTTGAATGTACAGCTAGAAAAAGACTCGGTAAGAGGTATGAATTTAGAAACACTCTTTTCAGAAGCTGTAACCATTTTAATAATGTAGCATGTCACATTGTTTAGTTCATAGTTTTTCTTCATATATTCTTAGTAGGAAAACATTATTCAAATATATATATGTAATATATATATATATAAGGTTTAAGTTATTAAGATACCCTCAAATGATACTAAACTATCAAGAAGTCCCATTCAAAAATGTCTCTGAATTTTTGGATTCTATAAATGAATCTCTTTGTGAAGTTAATGCATTACAGGAAATTCTTGTGTTTTTTTAATCACCCACAATATACCCATGGTCTTTTACTTTATGAAGTTAGTGTTATATTGTGGCTATTGAAGACTAAGACAAAGTGATATGAAAAACAATACTTAGGATATGCTTCTGTTCTTCCTGTGTTTCCTTACTTGCCATCAGGGATGTTCTGAACTGTTATTCTGAACAGTTCTTTTGCAAAGAATTTGTTATCAACTTCTTAAAGTGAAATAGAAGAGTACTGGAGAAGAGAGAGAGAGAATTTCACAAAGATTTGTAGCCATTACAAAAGGAATTGGAACATCTTCTGGAGTAAGCAAATAAGAAAAAAAGTCAGAACACCACTTAAGGAGAAAATACCAAGAAATTCCAAGTTTTATTGTTTCCAGTTTGACCAGAACAAATATGCATAACATTAATTTGGTTTCAACACTAGAAGGGTTATTGACTGAGAAGCAGATTTATTTATTGATATACAGAGCCTTCATTTGAAGATTGACATCAGACTGTCATTGCTTAATAGAAATCTATTTGACTTCGGATATAATGCATGCCTATAGAAGGGAAAAGGGCCACTAGATACTAAATATCTTTGTATCTAAATCTCTGCTGAAAATTAGCTGAGGAGTAAAAGAATTTGGGAAGTTAGTACTAAAGACAAGAGTATATCAGAAGGCTTTTTATCCCTGACATAACAGAGTGACACAACAATTATTGCCTCTACTTCCTGATTCTGAGGAGTAGGGAACCGGATAGCTAGTGACTGATCCTGTGTGCATCCATGAAACCTCTGTATTCCACGGCCTCTTGGGAGGACACTTGAGTTTACAGAGCTGGGAGAAGCTCTAGACTCAGTTCATTTACTTTTCTTCTTGTCTCTACCTGTACACAGTCCTAGGGAAATTGCTTAAGAAGCCCTAGCACGTACTACCTACCTGTCATGCTGGTAATTTGCTTCCATGTAGAAATCTACATAATCTTGAGTATCGGATTATGCTCTCACAGACCCATATTAGTTCATGAAAAGTAAAGAAATCTGAGGAGACCATTAAATGGTGGCTCATTGCTTTCATACCTGTGTGCAAGTTTTGCCAACATCTGCTCAACTTAATAAATTAGAGGACATTGTATATAAAAAAATTAAAGAGATCAATGTAATCTCCCTTTTACAGATGGGAAAACTGAGGCAGGGGAATGCAGTGAAACTTCCCAGGGTCCTTCAGGAGATCAGAACATAGATTAATAGATATATATATGACAATTCAAAGAACCCTGCTTGGCACTCTGACTACTCAAAACTATAGTTTAGACATTATAGGCCAGATACAATACTTTGACTTTGGAATGATAATCAGCTTTTAATCTTTCATTAATTAAAATAAGAGATGTGCTATTAAAAAAAAAATGTTAAAAAAAGGTAAAATTCCTAAGCCTGTGAATTTTAATTTTGTATACATTTATTCACTGTTGTTTAAGGATAATTAAATGACTCTTCTTGATTGTTTTCTGTTTGTTTTGGTTTGGTTTGGTTTGGTTTGGTTTTTAGGTACAGCTCCATTTTGTAATAATCTAAAATAGTACCAGTGAAAAATAAAAGCTTCTATATAATCATTAGTTGATAGAAGCAGAGCATGCTGAAAAACACTAAAGTTAAATGGAGGCATATAGAAAACTCATTTCTTTAATCACTGATTGCCTGCCTATTTCCTGTGCATACATCACCACAGTACATTCCTAAATAATATCAAAGATACCACTCCTCTTCGTTTTAATGTTATGCCATGAGAAATGCTAATAGTAGCACAATGCCAGACAACTGTTAACTGTATACATCTGATTTTTTCTCAGAGAAAATCAGCCTTTATGCCCCCTTTTATAGCAGCTCTATCTCAGCTAACATCATCATGGAAAGAGATCTATGTTTAAGTTCTAGTTATTGTCCTAAGCAGAAAAAGCCAAGTCATTGTGATCTAATCTCTTTAAGGGTAAAGATGAAAACTGATGGACTTTCTGAGGACAACAAACTTTAAAATACCTGTTGAGTAGTAAGTACAGTAATTTCCATCTTTCAAGAGTTGAGAAGATTAAGGTGAACTCTATGGGTGAAGAGCACTAAATCAGTGCCAAGTAAAAACCATTAGCAAATTCTGTTTGAAAGTGGAGCTTTAAAACAAAATTAGAAGGAAAGATTGCATGCATGATGGTGAGAGATGGTAAAATTAATATTCAGTCAACTGGAAAGCCAAATCACCTATTCATCCCACCATAATTTGCCACTGCATCCAACCTACGGAAGGAACCGGAATATAAATAAATTAGGTTTGGAAGAGACAGCAGGTGTAATTCAGGTATACTCATGTTTTACAGTTGACTAGCTGCTTCTAATCTCTGAGGAGTACTGCCCTTCATGCTGTACCCATTTTCTCCCTTGTTCTCGATCAATTCATTTTTATGTTTTTGTTTGTCTGTTTGTTTTTCAATTTTAATTACATTTCTTTTGAATCTGTGATAAGATCTTCTCTAGAGAACATGTTGGAAATTTTGGTATTTGGGTGAAAATTACTGTTTTCAAAACACATCTCTAGGAAGTTGCCCTTCTAGTGGTATCAAGAAGTCTTTAGGCACTTTTACTCTCCTAAACAGCTTCTTTACGTATTTCATGTAACTGGCTGTTGCTGAGTGGTAAAAAAACAGTTATGCCCTTCTTCACTAATGTTTAGTTGTACCCTAAACCAGGCAACTTTCACTAACTAGATGAGTGTAAAAGGCATTACATAGAGTGGATTTTATTCAGCATATCTTTCTTGCTTCTGAAGTCCCTGAAGACCTGATAACTACAAAGCAACCCTGAATAACAGGAATGTAGGAACAGATGTTATTTGGACACTCTCACATAATAAAGACTTCTAAGAATCCCTGATGCCCAATTATGTAAACACTTATTCTTAAGTTTCCAGCCAGTGCATGATGAATTTAGTCTATTTTAGCTGAAAACAGAAAGCAAGTAGTTAGTTTGAAAGTGATGTCAATCAAAACAGACATATAAATGGACTGTGTAACACTATCTCACACAGCATACATAACATAATCAAATAGATAATTTAAATAAGATTAGTGTATCCTGTAATAATTATATAAATACCATGTGTAAAGAGAGTAATTATTATCTTGTTATTTTGGAATTATTTTGGATACTAGAGTATATTACATTATTATTAAAAAAAAAAATCTACAGCCACACAGTCCTTTCAAGCTATTGTCTTGTAATAAAAATAAAGCCATAGAGATCCAAAACACCCAGCGACTCAATTTCATTTGGAAGATCTTCACTTTCACCATCATTATGTCCTATTAAGGACTTCAGCAGGTTATGTTTGTGGTGTATCATCCATCTTCAATGCCCCACAACAGCCAGAAGTGTTACAGATGATAAAATTACCTTTCTCTTCTCATCTCAGCTAGTCCCAGATACTATCTTCTTCAGTTCAGCTCATGGGTGGTTTGATTATTCCTAGTTATAGGATTACACTGAAGGGAACACCATACAATTAGCTTTATATTATACAAAAGACAAGGGAATATTTTTTTAAACCCTGTTCTTGGTAAGGCCACCTTCCCCAAGATGAAGAGACAGAAGATCTTCCAGAAGATGAAGAGACAGAAAAGAAAAACTCAAAATGTAGTTGAAATATTTGAAATTATAACTCTAAATTTAGAGAGACCCAATTGCATCATATTTTTATTTCTGAAAGTGAAAACTAAATCCATTGCAACATGCAGAACTCAATGGTCACTGAATCAAGACACTTTTTTATTTGTTTGTTTGTATGTTGGTTAGTTTTTGTTTTGTTTTGTTTTTTAATAATGAAAGTCATGGTCATGCTACACAAAGGAAAGAGGAGGCGTAGATAAACTTAAGGGTGTACCAACAAGACTCTGTTAATTATCAGTTCTATGAGTTTATTAAAATATAATAATAATAATAATAATAATAATAAATTTTGAAGAAATAATTGAATATGGTATTAGAAATTAACAACCTTTTTTTCTTTTCAGTATTGAGCATTGTGCAAATAAATAATAATAATAATAATAATAGACTAATTGAAAAATGATAAATTAAATTCCATATCTGTTTTTTTTATTTTCTGTGAGGGTTGGCTATTACTGACAGATTGTACTAACAGCTCTCACCATGCTTATACCAAAAAACAACATGAAGTAGTTATCTGTGCCTTCTTCATTACTTTCTTCTTTTTTTTTTTATTTTTTTCTTTAACCGGGATCGTTAGGAGCCAAGCTGTGCTGAAGGAGTCAGAATCACTCTAATGTTAAAATTCATCTTCAGTCTCAACTTCTTAATATTCTGCTCTCACTAAGGGTTATACACACAAAATCGTAATACAGTGGGGATTTTCCTTTGTAATATACATGAAGACAATACAAAGCAATATGGATTATTTTCTATACAATTGTATCTGCGAGGCATGTGAAGTCCAAATAAGGATAGAGAGAAGGGGAATAAAATCAAATATGAATAAATGGTCTTTCATGATTGAAAAACAAAGAGGTTTTCAAACACTGAGCATGTACATTCAAATCACCTGGAAGGAGGTCTAATATATGCAACAAACACTGTTGAGACAAGGGAGACACTAAAAAGGTAACATTTTCACTTGAAGTAACTTTGAAGAATCTGGTCAAGAGTACCTTACTGTTCACTTTATCTTGCATAAAAAGAATCAATTTCCAGGTAATTCATGTCTTCTCATGGAAAAGTTTTACCATCTTGTATATTAAAAAATGAGAACAGCTTTTTTATTCAAGGCTTGGATTTCGTAGGATGCTTGCCTCCAAAATATCTCATAAATAATCATAGAATCATGGAAGAGTTTGGGTTGGAAGGGACCCTTAAAGATCACCTAGTTCCAACCCCCCTGGCATGGGCAGGGATATCTTTCAATAGACCAAGTTGCTTAAAGCCCCATGAGGCCTGGCAGTGTAATTAAACTTAATTTTCTTTGTTAATAACATCTTTCACCTTTCACTCCAGAGTGGACTACACCAAAACAAAACGGAGTGTTATAACCTGATTTTACAGGACCAGTAGAGAAAATGTATGTGTGCTAAGTCACCTTTTGTAGCAATGCAAAGTGAAGTAACAAGCTGTTTGATATGCTTTACTGAAAATTATTTATTGCAAAAATAAAATATTGCAAAGCTCTACAGAAAGTGACCCAGTTCATCAGGCTGGGCTGTTGGAAACATGTCTCTGATAATGAGTCAGACTAATTACCAGCAAAACCTTGGAGCACATAAAGCAGTCAGTTCCTTCCTACTGTCCAAAAAGTTTCTTCTTCAGATACATAGCAAAGACTGGCTCACAAGGTTGGGGGTGTCCTAGTCAAACAAGAGAAACAGGAGTCAGTTTATCATTTGGACAGAACTTTAGTGCTTTCCTCAAGAAGATGGTAGACCCTTGGCCTATTATTTTGATATAGCAGAGAAGGCTCCAGACACAAGTAGTAGTGTTCACTTTCCAGCCAATGTCAAAAGTCAGTGCAGTGCACTAGGGGAACCAGGTTCTAGCTCTTTCTAGAGGTTTGAACAGTCACCTCAGGAAGGTGCTATAATCATTATGATACAGGGTGGCAGCAAGCATAAGATGAGGAACTTTACTTCTTCTGAAGCTAGATCTTTGTACAGCAAAAATAAGGCACAGGAAACGACTGTTTTCAGAAGTATTTTTCCACCCTTACATAACAAATATATTTATGCTAAATTCCATAGCCCTGTTTTACCCTGATGGTATACTAAATGATGAAAGACTTGGGTTACTGATGCATCAAGTACCATCCACGGTAGGTTTGTCTTTTGACAACAGTGAAGATTTAAAGAATATGAGTGCTGACTATAAAAAATCAAATCAAACTGCAAAGATATTATGAGACTGATTTTTACTATGTTTTATCACAATATGCTTTTTCATTGAGATATCTTATGATTATGCATATTTATATGTATGTGAACAAGGACAGAATCATAGTATGGAATTATCAGAATATTAACTTTTACTGAGTATTACACTTGTAGAGGAAGTACTTGAATACAAATGCAACACGTACACATGTAGCATTACTTGGACTTAGTGCATAAAATAAGTACAACTTAAGTACACTAATTATAATTTCAAATACACAAAACAGGAAGGTAGGTGATATATGGATCTTCTGGTTCCAGCTTCCAGAGCAACCCATTAATTTCAAGTTTTGATTTAAATTACAGATATACCTATTTCCAGTCCTCATGTTCATAAAGAAAAACTTGAATATGAGAATAAAACCTTAGTATGTTGGCAGACAGACCCAAGATATACCTCAGGAAGTCAAGTTGTCCAAGTGAATTTTTGAGACTGATTGATATTAGGAGGATAAGCTGGTTCTGCAAACAAAGGAAAGAAACAGAGGGAGATATCACCATTTTCTGTTATTATCTGTACTGTGCTCAGCTTGCTTCAACTATGAGCCTCCATTTGCATGGCTAGTAATACTACAGAAGACAGGAAGTGTACTAATGGGTGGGAAGCTGATGCAGGTTATGTGTGGTATGGTGTGAAGTTTGCAGTATGTGAATCAGCACACCTAGTCTTAACTCTACCATTGACCTGC
>NC_089874.1:96992500-97020000 GCF_040182565.1 Anser cygnoides | reverse complement strand
TTAGGAAGAGCTTTAGAGAGGATATGCTTTAGATAAATATTGTTTTGCTTCCCCTGTGAAGTGTCTGTTTTATTTTGACATTTAAATAGCTCAAGATATTTAAGCACTATAGGCTATAATCTGTCCCTGAACATGCACTTTTATTGACTAGTCATTACAAAAAAAGAGTCTAACACTACACAGATATTTTAAGGCAAAAAATAAATCTGCATCATCACCTTATATGAAGGCAATATAAAAAGGTTATGTCATCTGTTCTCACATCCTATATACAAGTAAATAAGGTATCGGTAGAGTTTATTGCTTCAAACACATAAGTTGAACTAGACAATATTTATGACTTTAACAGATGCCAGAGAATGACTTAGACAACAAGGAAATATGATGAAATCAAACTGTAAGGCTCTTTAAGCTTTTACAGACCTCCACAGCTCCATATCCCAGGACAATAATACAAGTTTCATGCTTGTGCCTTTCAGGCAAGTTCACATTCACAGAACCACAGAAAAAGTTGGTTGGAAGGGGCTGGTGGAGGTCATCTAATTCAATCCTCTAGATAATCAGGATGAACTTCAAAATTAACTCAGGGTCTTGTTGCAACTTGTAACTGTTTCATCGTGGCCTTCCACTGTGCATGACTGTAACCTGACTGAAGAATACTGTTCAGTTTCTGCGTGCTGTTTGTATGTAAATCTTTCAGGACTCCTGCATGTACCACAGATTCATCAACATTATTACAGATGCACCTTCTAAATACTTCATGGAGTTTTTCTCCTCTGGACTATGATGGTTTGTATTATGTTATAAATTCATACAAGAAACACACCTGCCTATCACTTCAGGTTACTTCATATTTTTATCAGTGTTAAAAACATCTGCACTTCACTTTCCTCTCTCCATCGAACTCTCCCAGACCTAGAAAGAAACCTCTTAACAGAGATATACAGACATTCATATTTATGGTCCGAGTAGTAGAGCTATATCTCTTACACATGCATTTTTAAACTTTCACTGACTTATAGCTTAAAAAAAAAACTTTAAAAAAAAATATCTGCATGCTAAGAATCACTTTGTCCACCTGTTACATGCTTTTAATGAAGACCATGATACCAGTTATGTCATTTAAATTCTGTTGGAACATTCCCATTCAAATAACTTAGCTACAACTGCAAATGTTGATAAAAAAAAAAAAAAAAAAAGCAGCTAACTTCCTCAGCTGTACTGTGGTGACTAAATAATTTCTGTGACTGATCACAGACTATCTATGTTTTGCACTAAAATATCCAGGATGAGTATTTCTTGACTATCAGCTTTTAAAGGAAGACTTATCAAACTTATCAATTGAAAATCCTTGAGACAAGTTTTTCCTGTTCCCTCTACACAAGTGGACTTTTCATAGTAAAGCAGTATTGCATCAGATGATAAAACACCTTCAATTCAAATCCCTTAACAAGACAAAAATTTTAAAAGACCTTTACTTATATAAAAATGTAACGTATGCAAAATATAATAAAGCCTATTGCAAAATATACCTTACAAGATGTATTCTTATTGTCAGAATGAACTTATTCCCCACTCAACCAACAAATTTCTTAGATATTTTGTTTATATGGCCTCTACATCACACCACCTAGGAAAACAAGTTAGCATAATGTTATGTATTAGGTTTATGTGGCGAGGTTTTGGCAGTGGGGGGCTGCAGGGGTGGCCTCTGTGAGCAGAGCCCAGCAACTGCCCCAGGTCACATCAGAGCCAGCTCCAGACAGCTCCAAATGGGACCCAATGCTGGCCAGAACCAAGCCAGGGAGCAATGCTGGTTGGGCCTCTGGGAGAGCAGATTTAAGAAAGGGAAAAAAATGATGTGGAACAGCAGCTGGGAGAGAGAGGAGTTTGAAACTGTGAGAGAAAAAGCCCTGCAGACAGCAAGGTCAGTACAGAAGGAGGGCAGGAGGTGCTCCAGGTGCTGGACCAGAAGTTCCCCTGCGGCCTGTGCAGAGGCCCCTGGTGGAGCAGGCCATCCCCCTGCAGACCAGGCCATCCCCCTGCAGACCGTGGGTCCCACATGGAGCAGATCTCCACGCTGCAGCCCGTGGAGGAGCCCCCGGTGGAGCAGGCCCCGGGCCGGAGCTGCAGCCCGTGGAGAGGAGCCCATGCAGGAGCAGAGTGTCTGGGGGGAGCTGCCACCCATGGGGGACCCGTGCTGGAGCAGTTTGCTCCTGAGGGATGTACCCTGTGGTACAGACCCATGTTGGAGCAGTTCTTGAAGAGCTGCTGCCTGTGGGCAGCCCCCGCAGGCTCAGTTCGGGAAGGATGGCATCCCGTGGGAGGGACCCCACGTGGAGCAGGTGCAGGGAGTGACCGTGAAGGAGCAGTGGAGATGAAGCACCATAGATTGACCACAGCCCCTATTCCTCATTCCCCTGCGCTACTCGGTGGGAGGAGGTAGAAGAAGGTGAATGAGGGGAAAGGTGTTTTCTTTTAGTTTTTCACTGCTCTAGCCTGTTAGTAATAGGTAATAAATTATATTGATCTCCCTATGCTGAGTTTTTTTTGCCTGTGACAATAATTGTTGAGTGATCTCCCTGTCCTTATCTCAGCCTGTGAGCCCTTTCTTTTCTTTTCATCATATTTTCTCCCCCCTTCCCTTTGAGGAGGGGGAGTGAGAGAGTGGTGTCATGGAGTTCAGTTGCCCAGCTGGTTAAAATCACCACACATTAAGATTACAGAGTCAAATAATTTCTGAGCATTCAGTTCAATCAATTGAAAATTATAATGTTTTGAGATGTCAGTGTCAAAGTTGCCAAGAAAATTGCAATTCAGTGTTCTTGCCTATGTGGGTTTTTTTTTGAAATCTTCTTTAGTTAGTTAAATGCATGCCACTCTACAGAAGACCACCAATTCATTCGGCGTGCAGAATGGCTGGCATTGTGATCCTGAGGAAGTTTAATACTTTGCTTTCTTCGGTGTGTACCTCTCTCGGCTTTTATTTTTGCTTACTCTTCAAATCTGACTCTGAGTCCTACCCTTTCATTTTCCCCATGGCTGTTTTCCAATGTCACCATAATATAAGAATTTGTTTTCAAAATGACTGTGTGAAGTAGAGATATGTATCTTCATTTTACAACATGATTATGCACACTAACACTAAAGTCAGAAGTTTCCATTAATTTTGAGTATCTAGTCAGAAATACCTTACAGAATAGGTTTTCAAAAACACAGAGTGGAGTTGTCTGCTAAAGTGCAGCATCCACTGGCTTCTTCCATCAGTGCAGCTACTCACAGTATTGTGGAATAATTTCCAACCAGGCACAGAGCAAATGAAGCTCATACAATTACAGATCCCTCATGAAAAGTTTGGCTCAAGGATCTTGCTAAATATCTTGACAGGATGGTAAAGAATTTGGTTCTCCAGGGTGGAGCAAGGAAATGGCAAGACAATATTACCTCTCTTTACTGGCTGTAATTACATGCTGTATTCACTAATACCTTCTCATTTTCATACTAATGTGGGGATGAAAGATACAACAACCTTATTAATGTTAGTTCATCCATGCTCTGTATCACAAAGAGATATTCACTGGAAAAAAAAAAAAAAAAAAAAACAAAAAAAAAACATGTCAACAGTCACATAATGAAAGGATGAACCTAAGTCTGTCACAGTACTTCTGCACTCAGTTTGGGACTCAGAGATTAGGTTCCTGCCTCCAAAACTACAAAACCTGTGAACAGACCATCAGCTGCCCACTAATCCTAGAGGTACTTAAGTTTTCATTATCACCTTCTCTTTCATCATTTTTAACTTCAGAGCTCCACTGGCATCTAAAATTGAGTATGCCAAGTCTTTACAGACAGGGCAGCTCAACAGCCAGCCTCTGCACCAAAGCTCTTGTCAGTACTTGGAAGCCATGCATTTGTCTGTTGATGTCTCCAAAGATTTTGACTCAGACATTGCTCTCAAAATGTATTTAATATGCTCCAGAATTATCAGCTTCTCACAAAAAGCTACTCTCTGGTCTGGAGGAGCTCCTTCTCTGGCTGATTTTAAAAAGTATCAACTGCTCTTTTCTTTATAAAGAGCATATTGTTATCTGTCTACATGAAGACACTGAACTCTGCATCCTAAATGTACAGAAATACACCATTTCACCCCTAACAATACAGATATACTGCAGGAATTAAGATGCACCTCTCTTCTGACCCTTTCCCACTTCTTAGCTCCAGGCAACAGCATGCTAATTGGACTGTTCAGCATGCAAACATTTTGAATTTCATTCCAAAGTACATCATGTTCTTATTGGGGGATTAATGAGAGGCCAGTGTCTCTGCTTCTGAGATTAGTTCTTTATGTACATTCTCACTACCAGTATAACATTCTTTTAATTTCTGTAGAACTGCCTGATAATTGGCTTATTCTTGATCATTTTAATGGAAAACTTTTCAGCAAACCTAATTCCATGGAGTTAAAGATATTTAAAAAAAAATAAAAATCCAGTATTCCTCACTTTTCTCTGTAGCTCCATTTACTTTCATAAAAAGTTCAAATTCTTATCTTAATCTCTTTCAGATGGCTGCTCTATGTCTCTAGAATTCAGTCTGAAGTGGGATATTCACTTGTTTCTTCGTCTTTTTATCAACTTTGTTTCTATATTTCTTTCAAGAGCTTTCTTCACGTCTTTTATTTCTAGCATCGGGTTAAGCTTTACAACTGTTGAAGAGTTGTTTCTCTGTCCTAATTGTTCTCTGCATGTTAGAAATAAGTTACAAATATTTAGTAAATCTTGAAAAGGAAGTGAAAGAGGTATATATGAATTTGTTCTTTAATGCTGTAACATCTCCAAGAACAAGCTAAACCAGAGACAATACTGTCATATCACAATGCACACATAAGCACAAATATACATATATCCTTTGTGCACTTAGTGGAGATTGGTGCTAGATAAAAAAGCAGAGATCAAATACTCAAAAATAAGGCCAGCTTAATTTTTGTAGTCTAAGTGCTTTGTTAGTTCGTATTCAGAATGCACATAGACAGGGGCTAAATTAAAGCTGCTCAGACAAGTGTGTTACTGCCTAACTGTTCAGTATTTGACTTCATGATCTTAATAATGTTTTTCAGTGTCATTTTAGATTTTTATGGAAACCAGAGTTTTTGCCTGTAATCTTCCTTCCTTCCTTCCTTCCTTCCTTCCTTCCTTCCTTCCTTCCTTCCTTCCTTCCTTCCTTCCTTCCTTCCTTCCTTCCTTTCCTTTCTTTCCTTCTTTCCTTCTTTTTCTTTCTTTCTTTTTCTTTTTCTTTCTTTCTTTCTTTCTTTCTTTCTTTCTTTCTTTCTTTCTTTCTTTCTTTCTTTCTTTTTCTTTCTTTCTTCTTTCTCTCTCTCTTTCTTTCTTTCTCTTTCTTTCTTTCTTTCTTTCTTTCTTTCTTTCTTTCTTTCTTTTTCTTTCTTTCTTTCTTTCTTTCCTCTTCCTCCCTTCCTCCCTTCCTCCCTTCCTCCCTTCCTCCCTTCCTCCCTTCCTCCCTTCCTCCCTTCCTCCCTTCCTTCCTTCCTTCCTTCCTTCCTTCCTTCCTTCCTTCCTTCCTTCCTTCCTTCCTTCTTTCTTTCTTTCCTTCTTTTCTTCTTTCTTGGCATTATTTTGGAGTTTCTGTTGTCCCTATCCAGCTGGTGAACTGGCCTAGCCTACGGACAAAATGCTATCAAGTGGTCTCATGGATATGCACGGAGATTCTTGTTCCCTGTTTTTTGCAAGTAGCAGAGAATAGGGCAATCTTTAATCATCATCATCATCATCATCATCATCATCATCATCATCATCATCATGGCCGAATCTAAATAGATTTTAATATGACTGGCAAAAGCAGAAGTCTGACACAATTACCTTCTTTTACCAAACTTCAAGTCTTTGCTCCAAAGTAAGTGAACTCTAGATGAAGAAATGATTACAGAAAATGTCATGAAATTCACTTTTTAGCACATGGAAACCAAAAAGGTCTCTTTTTTTTTTTTTTTTTTAACAGAGGTAAAGCAAGCATGCCTTCATTTTCAAGGGTGTCTGAATTCTCAGTTCCATACCTACTCTTGCTCCACCTGTCTATGTCATCTTTCTTTTGTTCTCACATCTTACAAAAAATCAAAGAAGATTGGACACTCAGAATGTAAAGAGTCAGACCACTGCTTAAATCCGTGGATAGAGTAATGAGCACTGGAAACCAAGACCTTACTTAAAGTGTCAAGCAACATTAAGAATGATAATAAAACCTACTAGAAAACAGCAAGGTCTACTAGAAAACAGCAAGGTCTACTGTAATTTGACTTTAGTTTTAAAAGAGATAAGAAATTTACCTAGTTTTAATTCTTTCTTTCTTTATTTTTTTCTGCTACAAATAATTGGGGTTCATATAAGGCTGAACTAATGAACTTAAAATTTAACACAGAAAACAAAATGTAGCTTTATTCCCATACAGTAACAAATCTCATAAAGAGACGTGGTAATTTCCTGTGATCACAGTTTATTTCTGCTTGTATTTGAATTGTTTCTGTATCGAATAATCATATGTACATATTTAAATATATTTTATGAAAACAAAATTTAGAATAAAATGGATTAATTAGTATCAACTGTTAACGCAGAAGGTTAATCAAAACCTATGAGCCTCATTCTTGTGTTTCTCATTAGCTCCTTTGCAATTCAATACTTTTTATTATCTTTTCCAAAACTGCAAGTGCTTTTGCAGTAGAGTTACATGCACAGTAATCTGTGAATTTTCCTCAGAAAATATATTATATTGGGTCTTCATATAACTGGTATCTAGTTTACTACTTTGATCTAAAATTTTCCTTTCTGCACCATAGAGAAGCATTGCATTTGATTGTCCTTTCATCTTGACAGATGCAATGCAGAGGCATATAAGTGGCACCTACTGAGAATGGTAACAGACTTATTTCCTAGATTTTAAATCTTGACAGAGCATTTGGAATCTGGATTCAGATGAAGACCATGAAAAATGCAGAAATCTCACTCAGAAAGGTAATAATAATAATAATATTAAAGAAATCACCTGCCAAACATCTTTGAAATAATTTACCTACATTTCTCACTTCAAAGAATTACATTTCATTTAATAAGTCTAACTGACTGGAAAAAAAGGAGATGCCGTGTTATTACAGGCCTTGTTAGACTAGCATCTTGAAACTGGTTTTGGTCAGTTTGTAATCATGAAATACATTGAAATTGGCCAATATAAAATCACAAAACCAATGATTTGAAGTTGCCCCATTTTTGTCTGTCTGTGATGTTAAACAGCTGCCTACTATTTTGCAGTGAAGATTTGTACCTGTATAGATGGCTTTAATGAAAGAAAATTCATGTTCAGGTGATTGACTTCATAGTCAACTTCCCTATGAAAAGCACTTTATTCAAATCTGGAAAAAGACTGCCTGTATGAAGTAGTATTTGATGAGCTGAAGGCTGACAGGGAAAGGGAGCCCCTCATGCACAGACATTTCCTCCCTGTGATCTCATATCCATCCCAAGCTTGACAGGTTTTGTTTTGGCACAAGATGATAATCACTATGAGAATAAGAGGTTCACAGGAAGAGCTGGGTAGTGTGGGAGAAATACGTGACATGAGAAGAGATATAGGAAGGATGATGTCCAGCATCGGAGTTGGAGGGTAGTTTGTTTAAAGGTGGCCATGTAGAAAATCTTGTAGGCCCTTGTACAGATGTTTTGGTGTAACCCTTTGGTAGCTGCCTTAGGATGAGTGACGGGAAAGAAAGCAACATGTGTGCAGACAAAAGCAGGAGATTCAGTTCATAGAATCATAGAACAGCTTGTGTTGGAAGGGACCTGAAAGACCATCCAATTCCAACAGCACTGCCATGGGCAGGAATACCTCCCACTAGATCAGGTTGCCCGAAGCTTTGCCCAGCCTGGTCTTGAACACCTTCAGGGATGGGGAATACACAACTTCTCTGAGCAACCTGTTCCAGTGCCTCACTACCCTCCGAGTGAAGAATTTCCTCCTAATATCTAATCTAAATTTCTCCTCTTTCAGTTTAAAACCATTCCCCCTTGTACTGTCATTATCTGATTGAGCAAAAAGTTGTTCTCCATCTTTTTTTTTTTATAACCTGCCCCTCCCCTTTAAATATTGAAAAGCTTCAATGAGGTCTCCAAGAAGCCTTCTCTGCTTCAGGCTGAACAGCCCCAACTCTCTCAACCTTTCTTCATAGGAGAGGTTCATTTCAAGCCTTCAACCTGACTGCTGTCATGGTCTAAAGGCACGCCTACCTTTAGGGTCATATAATAAATAAAAAGAAAATACTTTTAGCTCACCCATTCCCCCATTCCTTCACCATTGAATCCACTATTCACATTTCTAAGCTAGCCTTCCAGGGAACCTACATAAATCAGGGAATCAGAGAATCACTGTAGCACTGGGGTAGGAATGTAATTAGTGACAGTGCCATGACAGGAAATCAAGAAATAAAGATTACTGAAGGAGCCAAAGCCCTGGAGGTCTCCCAGTCACCCTGTTCATGACCAAGATGGCAGAGCAGAATGATGTTCCTGGAATACATTGGGCCCTGTCCTGAGGGTGACATCTATACATCTCAGTGCTCTGGTAGGAGCCAAGCAGAAATAAAAATGTCATTTCATTTCATTATGTTGTTATCACTTTTGATTATGCTTTAGCATAATAGATTTCATGATCTTTTCAATATTTTGTTTGACCAAGGAAGAAATTCTAGGTGTGTTTAGAGTCTGCTATTCGTAATTTAATTTAGAATCTGTATGTAGGAAGGAATATATAAATCAAGCCTGTATAATGCAAATTTGTCATTTGCAGCCATCTGGTGATATATTGAAACATTTTTTCCTTCTTCTGAGATAACAATGGTAGCACCTTGCCATGCTTAACATCCATGTAAATTACAGCTATTATTGTACCAACTTTCAAGATTTCCTTTATAATTATGAAAATTTTCTGTGTCATTCTTCCTCAACTCAAGTGAGTAAAGGAACATGGATCTGATGTGAGTGGAGAATAAAGGAAGTAGAAACAACTATGTTGCTGTGGTATTCAGAGCTGAAATTTAGCGAGCTGAACTTTTGAAAGGTGTCAGACACACTGGTCAAAATTTCAGATGATATATTTGAGCAACATTATATTTTCACATTTATAACTTTCATGATATTAAAAAAAAAAAAAACAGCAAAAAACACATATAAATAATGGATGCTCAGAGTACCAGTGACTTGTGTAGAGTTGCAAGAATTATTCATAGTAAATAAGTTATAAGATAATTTTTTCCTTTTCTTTTCTGTTTGCAGACTGTCTGTGAACAGTTCATAATTTTCTCAGATTTATTTATTTGAAATTAATCAATTAATTATCCATGTGATTCATTCATAGCTGTATCTTATGCTGAAAGAATTAACTGGAAATAGATACTAATAGGGAATTTTGGTGTTATGATTGCCCAAATATTTTACTGAGTTTATTTCTCTTCTGTCAATGGCTGAATAAAACTTCAACTCCAGTTTACAGATATTCACGTATACACATTTTTAAATCATATTTGATTGTATGTTCTATATACCAGTGAACATTCCTGCTAGTAAATCCCTCTACTAAACTATTTGGAGAGTTCAAATAAGATGAGTGAAATAGAAAGGCTGAGTAAGCATTGAAGGAATATTTTCTAGAAAATTGTGCTGAAATGGATTTTTAGTGACACAAAAATTTTTAATAAGCTTTGTTCATTCCTGTTACTTGCACAAGGATATACTTACTAAATGGTATCAACATATTATAAGGTAGTAAATGTGTTCATTATACTGTTACTCTTGAAAGGATGACAAGTATTATAGGGCTAAGGGATCAGTAGAATGAGGTTTCAATTCATTGGTCTGTTGGTGACAATTTCAATGTTGAGTACTAGAACTCCTTGACTGACATTCAACATTCATCAAAAGAGGAGTCAAAAAAGATACAAAAAAGGGCAACTGAAATGATTACAGAAATGAAGCAGTTGTATTAATAATTAAAAAAAAAAAAAAAAAAGAGAGATTTGGAGAGGGTTGAGGGGAAATATAATTTAAGTTTATAAAATATTGATGATGATGAAGTTAGATCATTGAGAATCTTTATTTAGCAAATTCCTAAAATCTAGAATTGTGGAACTGTTACTAAATCTAGTAGGAGATGAATTAAAACAGATGGAAGAAAAAAATTATTTTACTGAACAGGTAGTAAAACTTTTGAAATTGGCTCTCATAGGAGATTATGCAAACACATAATAATCATATTCTTATCATTTCAAAAAGAAATTGGACAATCTCAAGGACAACCATTGCACAAGCAAATACTAGAGAGAATATGCAGGCATGTACACTCAATTCCACATCATCCATATCACATCACATCTCAGCTGATGGCTGAGAATCCTAGGAGAGGGAAAAAGCAGGTGGACAAACTCACATGTTCTAGTTAAATGCCATCCCCCAGCGCCAATGTTAGAGAAAAGATATGGGGTAGGCCACTAGATGTGATAAGTGTCACTCAATAGGTAGTTTATCATGTTCTCGTAGCAGTTGAGACTTTTCTTGCATGTCCAATTTCAGTTTGTACATTTCTGATTTCCTATTTACCATCAATCAGTTTCTTGTGATCAAGTAGCATGAGGCAGAGATTACTAAAATTTCAAAGTGTTGACAGAGTAGGGTAAACCATTATACCTGCATATTTTCCTTACAGATTTACTGGAACATATTCATTGCTCACACACCATCCCCATATGAACTCTGCATAGTCTATCATCCCCACAAGACTCTGTACACTTAACAACCCTTACTGGTAAGCCTGGTGCTTGTGAAAGATGAAGTATGAATTGTGTTCCATTAACAATGTCTGTCTTCAAAGATTGTTTCATCCTAGGCTTTTGTTGCTGGACATGGGAATTGTAAACAAACAATTATATTATTATATTGTATTATATTATATTATTTCCTAAACAATGTTTTTGCACTGATGTAGCTTCACTTGTGGTAGCAGTCAGAACAGAAAAGAGAAATTCTGAATGAGTCATATTCAGCCTGTGCATATGGGTTTGTTACCATTGAGATGTACCTTAAAAGTACTTCTTTTAAGCACATCTTTCAAGTCACCTGGAATATCCTTAGGAAAAACAAAACAAAACAAAACAAAACAAAACAAACAAAACGACAAGAAAAATAACAACAACAACAACAACAAAACAGTGTAACAAAAACAATGGTATAAACATTTTTAAGATCACAAGGGTCAGTTCAAGCTCAGTTATACAAAAACATTTAAGAAAAATGTACCTCCAGGCTCCATAGCTGACATTCTGTGATTCTGTCCCATTGCTGACAGAGAGAGAGAAAAGGGCTAGTTTTCTTTTCATAACCTATACTTTCTTCCTCGTGGCCTAATCAGGAAAAAACAGGGAATGCCAGAGAATTTTCTGTCACTTGTTTCTCTCATGGTAACAGAGGAAAATATAAGTGACTCCTGAAGTCTTATCCAGCCCCAAATTTCTAACATATCAGAGGAACACATAACTGAAAAATTCACGTATTTCTGAACAAAACAACTAAAAATAATAATACTTTCTTCTTTACCTAACAGTGAGGAGCTCATTACACCATTCTGATTTTTGCCTATAAAGATATTAGTAACATTGCTATCAATGCTGCAAGAAAAGCCAAGTTCCTTTCCTTCCTTAGCCATGTGTAATATTATGTCAACGGTGGTGAAGCGCTGAATGTGTCTGCAACAGTAACACTTTAACACAATTCATGCAGTTACATAAATTTTCCTTCTTGTCAGAGAGACATTTTCAGTTTAAGGCATACATTTAGGCTATGTACTAACTGAGACGATTTCTCTGTGTTTATATTTCTTCAGAGATATACTATAACAAATTTTCAATACAGAGGTCAAGCATCAAAGTCAGTTACAGATTGTTGGCATTCATTTGTCTTCTGGGTACAAAAGAGAGCTCTTACTCATTTTGAACATGGGAAAGATGAAGCAGAGTTTAAATCAGTCTTTGTTAGAGGTTAGTTCAAACAGCATGGAGGATAGCACAATAGAATTGGTCTATAAATGGAGGAAAATACATAAAGGCAGCAAATAATATATATGGTGTCTGGAGAGATGCTGCCACAAGTGAGAGTAGAAGAAAATTAAGGATGAAAACTACTGAAAATGTAAATAAAAATATAGAGTGCAGATTGCTTTCTTGTTTAAAATACTAGCTGAATTAGACCAAAACCTTTCTATAATCACGGTAATGTGAAGAAGAAAAAAAAAAAAGATATTTACTAGTAGTAATTAGCAATTGAAACGTATAGAAATATGTGGGAAGAGAGGATGTTAAAGATTTGATTAGCCTTTGAGAACACAAGATAAGATAGAAATCCTTGCAATGCCTCTTCCTCTCCAGGCACTTTGCTTGCTCATCACTGCCAAGATGGCCCTCGGCAGAGCAATAGAAACAAGGCCATAATTACCTGGAAAGTAGCAATGACATCTGAATGCCCTCTAGAGTTTATTTATTTATATATTTGGATTCAGTGAAAACTGAAGAGGATTTTCAGTATGGCTGGACTTGATTTTAGAATTTTAATATTATTCTAATTAGATAAAACTCCATTTTAGATCTGAGACCAAAAAATTTCAGATGCTTCCTTTAGTACTCTAATGTTCTCTCTTCCTCACAAGTTTGTATTTCTAGAACTACAAGTTACATGCTTTTTTGGAGGCAAACAAGGTGTTTGAATCCTTATTTCAGTAAAGGTTAGAAAAAATATTTTTTTCTGACCAGTCTAGGAATATCTGGATATCTGTGGCTCTACTGTTGCGGATGTATAAATATATCCATATTTTTTGAGGCCATAATTCACTTCTTTTTTCCATAAATCTTGTAGTTTCCAAGTGTTGACTATGTTAACAATTAAGCTTCGCCAAGAAAATCCTGTTATTCAACATCTTTTTACTAATGACAGATTATGCTCCACGTAAAGAATAAGGCTTCATGTAGTACCTGCAGTTCTGTTATATCTATTTTGAGAACCAAACTATTACGTTTAAGGGATACATCATCTGTGAGTAAACCCTTTGCTCGTGGTTGAATTCACCTTTGAAGAATGTCAAAAGTTTTTTTATTATAGCGCATGACGGTTAATGTATGAATAGGCCCCACTTTCACCTACTTCTCCCTTAACACACCACAAACAGTAGATTTTTATGCAAAACTAATTTTATCTAGTGCATTCTATGTTTTTATATTTATTTATCATCAACTGACCAACATATATACATTTTGAGTGTCTTCAGACAGGACTTTTGTACAATATCTCTTTCCATATTAGAAGTATTTTTGTGTTCAGAAATATTACTTTTTATCCTCCTTTGGACTATAGGACAGTAGAGCTGTAATTTAACCATCTCAGGCATCCAGGATGAAGTTTTAGTGACAGACTGGCAAATCATGAAATAAGCAAACCATAAGTGCCCCTCACCTTGCTACCCGTTCATAACCACTTTCTCCACATTTGAAGTTTGTTGCACCATTCTAGCAGTCAATTTAGCTCACTAACCTGGCAGAATAAAATATGCATAGAATCACAGAATCATAGAATATCCCGAGTTGGAAGGGACCCATAAGGATCATCAAGTCCAACTCCTGGCACCACACAGGTCGACCCAAAAGTTTAGACCATGTGACTATGTGCACAGTCCAATTGCTTCTTAAATTCAGACAGGCTTGGTGCAGTGACTACTTCACTGGGGAGTGTGTTCCAGTGTGCGACCACCCTCTCGGTGAAGAACCTCTTCCTGATGTCCAGTCTAAACTTCCCCTGCCTCAGCTTCACACCATTCCCGCGGGTCCTATCACTGGTGATAACAGAGAATAGGTCACTTGCCTCTCCACTCCCCCTCGCGAGGAAGTTGTAGACTGCGATGAGGTCTCCCCTCAGCCTCCTCTTCTCCAGGCTGAACAGGCCAAGTGCTCAGCTGCTCCTCATATGTCTTCCCCTCTAGGCCCTTCACCATCTTCGTCGCCCTCCTCTGGACACTCTCCAACAGTTTAATGTCCTTTTTGTACTGTGGTGCCCAGAACTGCACACAGTACTCGAGGTGAGGCCGCACCAGCGCAGAGTAGAGCAGGACAATCACTTCCCTCGACTGACTAGCAATGACGTGCTTGATGCACCCCAGGATACGGTTGGCCCTCCTGGCTGCCAGGGCACACTGCTGGCTCATATTCAACTTGCTGTCAACCACAACCCCCACATCCTTCTCTGCGGGGCTGCTCTCCAGCGTCTCGTCACCCAGTCTGTACGTATAGCCAGGGTTGCCCCGTCCCAGGTGCAGGACCCGGCACTTGCTTTTGTTAAACCTCATGTGGTTGGTGATCGCCCAGCTCTCCAATCTGTCCAGATCTCTCTGCAAGGCCTTTCCACCCTCATCCGGATCCACAACTCCTCCAAGTTTGGTGTTGTCATCAAATTTGCTCAAAACACCTTCTAGTCCTACATCCAAATCATTTATAAAAACATTGAAGAGGACTGGCCCTAAAATGGAGCCTTGAGGGACCCCACTAGTGACCATCCACAAGCCAGATGTGGCCCCATTTACCACAACAGATGTGGCCCCATTTACCACAACCCTTTGAGCCCTGCTCGTCAGCCAATTGCTCACCCATTGTATGATGTTTTTGTTAAGTTGTATGCTGGACATTTTGTCCAGTAGGATCCTATGGGAAACCGTGTCAAAAGCTTTGCTGAAGTCCAAAAAGATCACATCAGCTGGTTTCCCTTGATCGACTAGATGGGTGATCTTATCATAAAAGGAAATCAAATTTGTTAGGCAGGACCTACCCCTCACAAACCCATGTTGGCTGGGACCAATGACTGCATTGTCCCCCAGGTGCGCTTCAGTAACTTCAAGGATCATCCTCTCCATAATTTTACCAGGCACTGACGTGAGACTGACAGGCCTGTAATTGCTACAGTCTTCTTTCTTACCCTTCTTGAAAATTGGCACAACATTTGCCAGCTTCCAGTCTACTGGGACCTCTCCAGCTTCCCAAGATCATTGAAAAATAATTGAGAGAGGTCCCGTGATGATGTCAGCCAACTCTTTAAGCACCCTGG
Organism: Anser cygnoides; assembly: GCF_040182565.1. Classification (NCBI taxonomy): domain Eukaryota; kingdom Metazoa; phylum Chordata; class Aves; order Anseriformes; family Anatidae; genus Anser; species Anser cygnoides. Next base: position 97,004,812 of record NC_089874.1, on the reverse strand, counting down.
GATGAATCCCATCCGGACCTATGGACTTGTATGTATCCAGGTGGAGCAGCAAATCCCGCACATGTTCAGGGTCGGAAGCAGGAAGGAAAAAAAAATTCTGAATACCATATTCAGGTCTACAGAATGCAACTCTTTCATAAACCAACAAATGGTGCAGCCAGTTTAACAGAGGAGGACTGTGAGCATGTAGCTAGAAGCAGGAAAGGTAGAAAGGAAGAGTGAGAATTTGAAGAGCAAGAAGAGGGGAAAGCTGAGCAATATCACCCTCTTCTGTCAGCAGCTAGGCTCAGGTACTTGTAAAAACACAACTTGGGCACAGGAATTTCACAACCCCATGATGAGGTCTGCTGCAGCATTTTCACAGCTGTTGGTCTAGAATAACAACTTATGTTGCAATTACACCTCCTGTAGGTACCGTCCAAGATGGAACCTATGAGGTCTGTACTCAGTGAGTTAGCAGAATTGCTGATTTGTTATTCACCGTGACCTTGTTATTTTGTCAGTAATGGTCAGAATTTTTTCAAGGCATACGGCATTCCTGTTTGTTGAGCTCAAAAACATTTTGTCTGAAGAGTTAACTAACATTTCCTGAACTTGATAATGTTTCTTGTTTGTTGCAGTTTCTGCCAGTGATATCAAGGTGCTATGCATGATAACTTCACCAAGGGAGCAAAAAATCCCAGTTAATAGAAAATCCTGAAAATTGGTTTCGCTCAAAATCAAGGACTAACTTGCCTCCATGATGAGAAGTAATATGATGATTGGAGTATTAAATAAAACTTAAAGTGATTCTCAGAAACCCAGCAGTTGACCCTTAGCCAAACTACTGTATTTGAATTTACTATGTGGATGAAATCATTGCGATGCTGTTCTTAGGTTAGCCAATAGACCAAAATACCAAAAAGAAAGATACCTGAGACAGAAAGATATCAAGAGCTCGAAGATAAATGTTTGAAACAATAAAGGCAACTTGTTCACAGAATCACAGAATTGTAGGGGTTGGAAGGGACCTCCAGAGATCACTGGGTCCAACCCCCCTGACAAAGCAGGTTCCTTAGAGCAGGTTGCCCAGGTAGGCGTCCAGACAGGCCTTGAATATCTCCAGAGAAGGAAACTCCGCAGCCTCCCTTGGCAGCCTGTTCCATTGCTCCGTCACCCTCACTGTGAAGAAGTTCTTTCTCATGTTGGTGTGGAACTTCCTGTGCTCCATCTTGTGGCCATTACCCCTTGTCCTGTCCCCACAAACCACTGAAAAGAGGTTGGCCAAACCCCTCTGTCTCCTACACCTCAGGTATTTATACACATTGATGAGATCCCCTCTCAGTCTTCTTTTCTCCAGGCTGAACAGACCTAGGTCTCTCAGCCTTTCTTCATAGGGAAGATGCTCCAGGCCCTGTATCATCTTCGTGGCCCTCTGCTGGACTCTTTCCAGGAGATCCCTGTCTTTTTTGCACCGGGGAGCCCAGAACTGGACACAGTACTCCAGGTGAGGCCTGACCAGGGCAGAGTAGAGGGGGAGGATCACCTCCCTTGACCTGCTGGCCACGCTCCCTTTAATGCACACCAGGATCCCATTGGCTTTCTTGGCCAATGGGGCACACTGCTGGCTCATGGCCAACCTGTCGTCCACCAGGACCCCCAGATCCTTCTCCACAGAGGTACTCTCCAGCAGGTCATTCCCCAGCCTGTACTTATACATGCAGTTGTTCCTTCCCAGATGCAGGACTCTACACGTGCTCTTGTTAAACTTCATTTGGTTTCTTCCTGCCCAGCTCTCCAGCCTGTCCAGGTCTTGCAGAATGGCAGCACAGCCTTCTAGCATGTGATTGGGATTCATAATAACCAGCATACTGAGCACAAAAATATTTAAACTAGTTAGTAAGAAACAACAAAGAGAAGAATCTGTGTGAAACTCTGCCTGTTTCATGGAATCCTATATTGCTGACTTATCATCCAGCCAACTTTTTCATAGCAGCTTACTGGCTCAAGCTCTTGCCTGTGAAATAGTGAGTCAGTGAGAAATTTTTACCTATTTATGTACATTACGTATGTATATAGGTAATCCAGTGTTTTGAATAAAAATCTTTCGCTAGTTAGTGAGATACCCTGCAATTCTGAATACAAAATTCATAAGGGAAAAACCATGAGACAGAACAATGACAACCTGACTTAGTAAACAGAATAGTTTGAAAAACAAATTTTTAAGTATCATGAAAAATATAACAAAAACAATTGCCTACATTTAGAAATGTTACAATCTAACATGTACTTGCATATTGGCTCACTTGGTCCTGTAGTCATGAACGGTGAGACAACTTCTTCACAGGGATATCATCTACACTCAGCTTCAAAACAAATGGAACACTTCTCAGTGTTGAATAGGACAGTACAGCAGCCAACATAGTAGCAGAAACCATAATATCAACACTTAAAGAAAAGCTATAAGCAGCACTCTGTATGATTTTTAAATGAAGTACCTATGGAGGAGAACTTATTTGAACAAAGAGAACGTATTTGAGTGAACAGAACTGAAAAGGATTAAAATTTTACAAAAGTGTCAAGGGACGAATATTAGTTTGTGAAACATCTCAAGTCCTGCAGGGCTAGGATCATAACAGAAGGAGATTTTAATGTCACACTTCAGGGAAAAAAAAAAAAAAAAAGAAGGTGGATCTATTGTCCTAAGATGTATGAATCTCATAGGGAAAATCCTCCCCTACAACAGAGAATAGAAATGAATAACCTCACTGCTCTCGAAATTACAAGTTGAGGAGGGAAATAAAGGGAATGAGTCCATAACCTGCTCACCATTGGTGAAAAATGCAGATCTCACATTTATACATAGACCTGAATTAAAGAAAAATAATTGTCATTGTACTAAAGCAGGATAGGAAAGGGAAAAGGTGGGAGAAGTGTTTGACATCGCTTGTTTTTCTAAGTTTGATTAATGATGGGTGTTCAAGTGGAGTGCTTAAATTGAAATATCAGTTCAATTCTGCTGAGAAAAAAAAATGATTATTGAATGATATGCAGCATCTACTATAATTCACAAGAACATGTAGCAAGTATTTCCTGCTCTAGAACTTATATTATTGTCTATAGAAATTACATCTTGATTTGGAAAAATGGTAGAAGACTGTAACTGATGGCTCAAGGTGGCTTTGCAAAGAGCAAGAACAGTTGAGTCAACAAGTGTGAGTAATAGAATAACAGATCACAGACTGGTTGAGGTTAGAAGGGATATCTGGAGGTCATCTGGTCCCACCCCTTGTTCAAGCAGGGATACCTAGAGCAGGTTGCCCAGGACCATGTCCAGGAAGCTTTGAAAATCTCCAAGGAGGAAGACTCCACAACTCTCTGGGCAACCTGCTCCAGTTCTCAGTCACCTGCACAGTAAAGAAATGCTTCCCAATGTTCAGATGGAACCTCGTGTGTTCCAGCTTGTTTCAGTAATATTTCAGGAAGAGAAGTGAATAAATGTTTCACAACATAGCTTGGGCCAAACTCAAACGTGTCCTCCAGCAAATGTGAAAGGGTCTTACAGACTCATTGGAATGATGAACTATGAACTATGTAGAAAAGTGTATGTCCAACCTCTTCGAACCACCAGCCAGAAAACTACAGTGCATTGATAAAATGATGCTGGATAGCTTAAGACTCCTAATGATGTGTTAGATGACCTGAAGGGATAATGAAATACCTTAATAGAGAGGTACTATGATAGTAAATGTGAATCAAAGTATCCCATATGCAAGGAGAGTACAGATACATCAAAAGTAACTGTTCTCTGTGTTGCAACACAGTCTTGGATCAAAAGAGGAAACCACAGGCCCCTGGACTATCTCAGGACACCCATAATCGTAATAGTGAATTCTTTTGTTTAACAGTCTGGTTATACATATTTGAAACATTCCAGAAACCTAATATGGTTTGTAAACTGTTATTGTTTTTGCATTTGATTAGGAATAGAAGATGTGAAAGGCTGGACCTTTAAGCAAGAAGTTGAATTCTACTACTATGTCATGCTGAGACTCTTGCTATATGACATTGGTTGGTTAGAAAAGAAAGATCCCCATGTATTTACCTCATACAATTTTCTATGAATGAGGAGGTGAGATCAAACACAGTAGCTGTTGGCTTATTTAAATCTGATTTCTTAACATGGACTGTCTACTCAGTATGACAGAACACTGTTAACTGCTAAGCAGTAAAATTAAAAAAAAATAATAATCCATGTATACAGAAAAAAAAGGAAGTTTGAACCATTCCCAAAATTAAACTCACAATAATTCTGAGCAAATGACTGCTTTTAACAGTTATTTACTATATTTTATAGCACAATGTTAACCTAAGTCATAAAATATAATGACTTGGACTGCAAAAGTGGCAGCACATTTTAATTTTCATTCCAAAAATACTGATACTTACTCTTTTTAACTTTTGCTTTAGTATTTTGTATTTAATGCCCAGGAATTTGTTATAAATTGCTATAAAAATGTAAATTAATTTCTAAAGCAAAATAAAAACAAATTATTGCCTTCTGACCCCCTCCACCATCTCATGGACCCATAAAATAGTTTATTTTATTGAACTACTCATGGAAAAAAAACGTAGTCTTTTTCCAGAGTAAGTTCTCTGCAGTGATGTGCCAAGTGATCTGATCATAATGAGGGAGCTGGGTAACCAAGGAGTTTGTTTTCCATCTACTTTATAACTACATTGCTTATAGTTCATGTTTTTAGCCTGCAGCTACCATGAAACCTTTTTCAGAGTGTTTGACAGCCAAAGCAGTTTTTCTGTCCTTGGTCTCCACAGCAGCCGTGGTTGGCTGTAGCCTTTATGATGGGTATCTAAGTGGTCTCAGGCATAACACCTTGTGCCTAATTGAAGCTAAAGTACTGTACAAGGTGAAAATCAATGTGTGGAGGTGAGAGAGAGCAGTAGAAGCTGTCAAATACCATTTCTGACAAGCACTTTTGGTTGTAAAGGAAACACAGGCCTCTCATAAGATGGAAAATTGTGGTCCCGAGTCTTTGTTTATTAGATGTTCTCATTCTCAACCCCCAGGAAAATTAAGCAATCATGGCAGTTTATTTATTTTTAACAATAAGCAGAGTCATCTAATGATTTGATAGTGATGGTGGCCTTTACTCAGAGATCTGCTGAGAAAAGAATAAAGCAAAAACTAAATGTCTCACATCATTTTGGAATATGTTGACAATTTTTTATACAAATAGCAGAGAGAACAAGAAGCAGAGAGGGAGGACTTTCTAGAATCACTTCTAATCAGCTGAGAAGAACTAGATGAAAATCTGAAGATGAAAGGCAATGTGATGAGACTGGCAAAAAAAAAATATATTATTATTTCTTAGGAAGAAAGGGAATAAGAACAGAAAATTAAGGCAATAAAAGGTATGAAAGCAGACTGATAAACTCAGAGCTTTGTAACTGAGCTCCTATGAAAAATAAATCTAATGGAGAAGAAGCAGAGCTCTCTAAAGTTAACCATAGCTTTAAAAATTATATCAAGGGCACAACAGTATATTACATTGTGGCAGATGAAGGATGGAAAGTGAAATTTTTTATAAGGTGTTTTTCAATCATTTAAAATTTAAGAATGAAGAATAGAGAGGTAGAAGCTAGGTAATTTATGAAAGACCATAAAATAAGAGTTGCAGTATGAGGAAAAGTCAAGGTTCAATGCAGAACACTTCTGGCAATAGACATAAGAAGAACACTAGCAAAAGAACCCAATGGAGCAGAAAGCTATCAACATATGATATCAGGAAATACAAAGTAAATTTGATGTTTTTTTCTCCAGTCTTCACTAAACAGTTAAACGTCAGTCAAACAGACAATGTTTATGACAGAAGGATGAGGAGTCAGGTTACAGAAGGGTAAGAATAAGCTTGAGATTGTTAAAAATATTTACATTATTTTAAGACAGCTGGATATGTCCATTTCAACTCCAAAATTCACAAGGAAATAATTTCACTACTGTCAGATTCATTAGAAGTCCTTCTGGAAAACTTGTGACAGTAAGTAACATTCCAGAAAACTAACTTAGTGCAAATAGTATCCACCTTTAGAAGTGCAAGAGGAACATAGGAATTGCAAACCGGCAGCTTAACTTCATACAACTGAATTTCAAAATTTATAGAAGTAGAAAGAGGGAAAATAATATAGGAACAAATAAAAGAATATATGGTAGTCACACTGGTCTCATTTTCTTCTACAAGATGAAAAGCTTTAATGTGTGGAGGAAATATGTCTTGATGTTGTTTATTGACAAATAAACTACACACAGTCTTAAGACAGAAAACCAGGGACTAGAGTGTACTGAAATATTTTTGAAAACTGTATTTTCACTAGTGAACCAGAAGATAGATATTAAATTGCCAGTTTCCAAAATATGAACTGCATGCTGAGGATGTAAGTAGCAGTCCTTTCCTAGAAGAGGCAAGGCCTCAGCTGGAGTGGTTTTTTGTATGGGGCATTGTTCAGTAAAGGTTTATACAGGCAATGAAGAACAGTAACAGATCTGAGAGATGGTACTTACAAAGAATATTTGTAACATTGAGGTTGTTTAGTATGAAGAAGACATAAGCAGTAGTAAATACACGATGTGCCAATTTGACTGAAAAGAGAAAAGAAGTAAGTTGTTCTCCACAGTTGGTGTGGGTAGGGAAGAAATAAAGGCTTTAAACTGTAAACTTAAACTGTAAACTTTAACTTTAAACTCCAGACAAGGAATAAAACTTCCTGGTGGAAAGAAGAGTTAGTTTTCAAAACAAGATTGGACAAACATTTTCCACACAATAACTAATGTTAACTCAACTTGAGATCAAGGAAATGGGCTAGATAACATCCACAGTTTCCTTCTACAACTATCTGCCTGGCTGCTGGGGGGAGGGCAGGAGGGAAAGACAAAACTAGTTCAAGGTTGAAGATCTTACTGAATTAGAAGATTGGGTACAATTCATTACTGTGAAAATAATGAATATCAGGTTTGTGTAACATTCCCTACAGTTCTACACTTAGAGATTTGGTGCTTAAGGGCTCAATAAGAATTATACTGACCTTCAGAACAGGAACTTTCCTACATCTTCCAAAATTAAGTTATACCAAAAAAACTCCAAATTGCTCTCATTATTTTGAATTAATCTTATTTACTATGGTATTGCCATGAACTAACCAAAACCAAAGCCCTGCTAGGGCTTACATAAGAGCAGAGGAGTGGATAGTTCCTGCATCACAAAGCTTACAGTTTGAAAGTGTATCCAATATATTCTTCCTGTTTTCCTAATAACAATGTACATCTACATGAAGTGGAATCTTTTATCTTCATGACTTCCAAAGATACAAAAAGATGCATTTCGGTCAGTATGTCAGTAAAGATAAATTACTTTATCTCTGAAATCTCAAATGAAATAGTTTTATTACTCTAGTTTTCAGTGCTCCATGCATTCTACAATGAACAGTCCAGAAGTTGACCTGTTTGAGGACCATTTTAAATAGTTTAGCTGTTGAGTGCTTTGAAGCTTGTCATATTATTTCACTTGTTCTCTCTATGTAAGTGTTTGCACATGGAAAAATTCTACCAATTTGCAATTACCAGTATTTCAGAATGTAACTAAATACAACAGCTGTAACACAATAGAAATTGTTTTCTATCATTTTGCAAATTACATAACCTGTATCTTCTTTTTCCAGTCTGAATATGATTTTGCAAGCCAATATGGTTTTAATCTGGTCCAAATGTCATTCTTGTCTATTGTCAAGCATTCCATATCTTTAATTTGAGCTAAAGAAAACAACCATTCACATGAAGAACATATTACGTGAAATGACTGCATGAGTTTTGACACTCTTAAACTTAATTGTTTTATCTTGACATTTTTCAAAAATGTCCACATACTTTTAAATTATTGAATTGTTTGTGCTAAATTGTTAGCATTTTAAAGTATATTCTCTCAATGTAGTTTTGCTGGAGAATGGAGGAAATGAAAGCAAAATTACAGCATTAGAGAAATGAGTCCTATGATGGAATGTATTTGTAATGGAAATGAAATTTAAGCATGTAAAAGTTGTATGCCTACTTCTAGACAATCTATCACATAACAATATGGTGTATGTGACTTTTGTCTAGTATGAGAGAATGTAACTGTAAAAAAAAATAATAATAACTATAGATAAATATGGGATTTTTGTTATAAATGTCATTGTATTAATCCCCAGGGGGCTATTCTCACTGAGTACATTGAGTAACTATGATGTGATTTTCCTTTTCCAGCTTCTTCAAAGAAATAATGGTTCATGACATCTAAAAGTCACTGTTGATCTAACCTCCAAATTACATTGTTTTAAAATAATCCTTAGCATTTTCCCATTACAGACAATAAATATTTTAAGATTATATTATTCAAAGATCATTGGTATTCCTATTAAACTGACAACTTAATACTTTTACAGTGTATTGTAGATGAATTTACTGTGCGTACTGGTGTATGAACTCTATGTTGTTTTTCCCTTATCCTTTTCTCTATCTCTTTTGTAACCATCAGTCTGAAATTTTGCAAAGTTATAAATAGCTACTTTCTGTTTGTCAAGCTTTGTTTCTGATTCTTCTTCTCTTAGTTTTAATGCTTTCCTTGCTATCTTTTCTTCTTATGATAGAGATTAAGTGATCAATATATTTATTCTGGGTCCAGTTATTTATTTTGGCTTTATGCCTACTCATACTCTAACTTTAGTAGGGCTGTTAATGAATCTAATTCAGGCCACTGCTTACCATTAAACTTGTTTTAACCAGCTTTGTTACAAAGGAATGCACAGACACATTTGCATAAACTTGGCTGTGTGCTTTAATGATTTATTGAAACAGAAATATTTCAAATTTTTTCATTGAATTTGATTGAAAGCTTAACTGTAAGTTAATGGGTTGCCATTTGTTTACATAGCTGAAAATCTGACCAACGTTTCATAGCAGTTTTCCTCATTTTATGTAATAATTTATATATATACAATATTTTATAGTCTAATTTAATAACATGCAACAATTTTAGATTAAAGTGTATCTTATTAATTTGTAAGATTTATGTTATATTTTAAAATTATGTTTGTGCAATGCTTTCCCTCAGTTTAGATATCCTTAAAATACACTATACTGAAGTGACATGGAATAAAATTTGTTTGTATATTACAGCACTTAAAATTATATAATGTTGTTGCTTCCTTTTTGCAAATGTGAATTGAGATAGCTTTCAGATAATTTGGATACACACATAAATAAGACAAACCAAACAAAGTAAGCTTTGCTTCCCACAGATGTGACAGCCAGATGTGGCTCTGCTTTTTATTTCATCGCTGTAATCCGTACTGGATTTAAGATATTTCCTGAAAAATAAGACATGCACTCAAAGCTGAAACATCACTAGTAGCTTCAGATCAGCACTTGTTTTAAGCAGGGATCATTTCTCTGTTTGGACACTTTTTCTCTGGGCAATAGATATCATTGTTTTAGGGCTTTTTCTTAAGAGTTCTTAAGAGAGGCCAGCAGATTTCATGGCATTCAGAGAGAGGGGTCATTCTTTTGATTTATGTTTGCTTAAAAGGTTCATTGGAATTATTAAATAGTTTTTGGTAAGGGGCACAGAATGTTTTCTCTGTAGAAGGTTTGTTTCCATACCATGTTAATTTAATGCTCTTTTAAGGGCATAATTAATATATATACTAGGATGATTACACTTCAGTGTAGAGATGGTATACTGTTAGTAGGTTCCTTTGATTAAACGGGAAGCTGTTATAGGTTTTAGTTTTCATGCTTTTCACTCTACATGATTGATAACGTCTTCTTAGAATTAAGAGACCAAACTTTGTCCTTGGCTTGCACACTTCCAATTAAAGGTAATGGGTGAAATTTTGTCCTCAGTTATGTGAGCATGATCTCTAACAACTTTATAGCAATTTTCATACAAATGATCTACACAAAATCTAAAATCTAATATGAGATATAGGAAAGGTGCTATCACATCTCTGTGCACTGTACAGTCTTTATTCCTCTTTCCTTGTAAAAAATATTTTACCATATGTAAAGCCTTGTTAATGGATGCTCTAACATCTGCATAGTCAAAACGTGTAAAAAAGAACTAAGTGCTTGAGAATGGGAACTCCAGACACTGCTGCCTTTACAATAAAAACAGTGGGCAAACACCTGCCACTTGCAGGTGGATGCAGCAGAAAGATAATATTAGATATATAATGTTTCAAATTTGTTTAGGTTTTCATATTTAGCTGCATTCCTTTGTTTTTCCCTCTGTCCAGATACTGCTTTTCCTGTTTTACATGTTAGCTATCAGGCAGAGGTCACCTCTGAACCTGACTGCTCAGCCTTGCTCTAAAGCTGTGTTCTGAGATGGGTGAGCAGGTATATCGCATTGGATTCTGTTCATGCGGGGTTAGGCACTCTGGAAATCCTCTCTGCTGATAGCACACAAACAACTTTGAGGAGTTGACCATAGAAAATATTTGTTCTAGAGCTTTTTCTCATATACATCGCGTTCTAAACAAAAGATTTGCATGTAGGTTTTCAAGGCTTGTTTTAACTGTTGGTAACACCAGTTTTGGCTTGCAAGCATTGATTCTTTTTAGGAGCTTATGATTAGCATCAGTTCTCTTAGCCCCTTTATACAGACATATTCTTGGGAGAAACACAGTAATGTTATTAGCCAGACCAAGGATACAGAGATCCAGTTTGATGTCCTTCCATTAGAAAATTGTACAGGTAGGAAGTATGATTGTCCAGATGTCTTGGTATCCTCTGTAATGAGATTATCTAACAGTGATCTGGGACATGGTCATGAACAATAAACTGATAGCTTTATTGCAGCTTCTTCAGTTGGACGGAAGTATTCAGTATATTAAACTTAAGCGCCAAGGTAGACCTCTTTCCTTTTTAGTGAGCCTACAGAAAAGATGGGGAGGGACTCTTTTTCATGGATTGTAGCGATAGGACAAGGCGTAATGGTTTTAAACTAAACGAGGGTAGATTTAGAATAGACATTAGGAAGAAATTTTTTAGTATGAGTGCACTAGAACAGGTTGTCTAGACAAGCTGTGGATGTCTCATCCCTGGAAGTGTTCAAGGCCAGGTTGGATGGGGCTTTGGGCAACCAGATCTAGTGGAAGCTGTCCCTGCCCATGGCTGGAGGATTGGAACTAGATGAGCTTTAAGGTCCCTTCCATCTCAAACCATTCTAAGATTCTATGATTTAATGTACCTTGGGGCTGGTCAGCTGTGTATGCCACCTATATTTTACATTTAATATTTAAATACTCTTCCTTTGTGTAGTGTGGGTAGTTCCTGCTAATTTGGAGAAAGAGAATAAAAAGAGGCAGATGTAATTCACTGAGGCAGGTAATAAGTTACTCAGAAAGCAGTGCTGGCATGGGACAGTGCTCCAGTGCACTGGCTTAGAGTTAATTTAAAACCAGACTTAGATAGTGGTCAGATTTCAATTTATAGTGTGTCTAAATACATTGGCCTGGAAGTCTATGCTACTTCTTCTGTGCTCTTCCAAAAAGTGTCTCTCCCTGGAACCTGGTAAAAAGGCAGTCTTTGAATGTACCTTTGTTAGGATGGCACCCTGATAAACAAGGTCCATTAATTTGTCATGACAAAGCCTACATGGTATTTTTTAAGTCTGTTTATTAAATTTATAATCTTAGGTTCATTTTGAAAAGTCTGTTTAGACTTTTCATGTAAATTTGCAGAAAAATGACTAGAGACTTCCTTTTGCTAAAGCTCTGCTTAGTACTATCACTTTTTGTTTCAGTCTTTCACTCTTACATTAATTTCCATTATGCTAACCTATCCTCTTAGTCCATCATCTCATGATTAAAAAAAATAAATAAATAAAAACGAATTATTTAAAAATATATTTCAACACCAGAAATTGTGTTACTTTTTACATATGGCAATCCTGGATGACAATGAATATTTTGATCTTGATGCTCAATGTACTGAGTTTCAAAATACAGAATTTAGAGAAAGTATCTGGCTGGCTAGAAAAAAGGTGTGCTTTAAATACAGAATGTGGTTGTTTTAAGTCACAGTATTTTTGAGAAAGACTACATGAGCCCTCTGTAGATGTCTTTATAATGAGCTTCCACATTAATTTTAAGAAATCGGTATGATGTGCTGCTTGCAGATTATAATGTAATTCTGTAATACAAATTAGATCAGCTTTGAATGTCTTTGAAATGTAGTGTGTTGAAAATGGTATGTACAGGTTAAAAGATACAGATTCAGAA
>NC_089874.1:96960000-96987500 GCF_040182565.1 Anser cygnoides | reverse complement strand
GTGGGCTTATGAATCATCCACATGCTTGATATTTTTGAAAACTACCCCCCAAACTACCCATTATACCACGCAAGATATGCTTACATGGACAGCTGAAAATTCTCCAGGACTGTGCTATGTAACTTTACCTTTCACATTTTTATTTTTATTTTTATTTCTTTTACCTTTCTCTGAAAATGGTAAAGAGGGATTGACATCAGCTGAGCTCTTCTAGGTGGGGAAAAAATTTCAAGTAGAGCCTGGGCCATCAGGGGTAAGAAACAGATGAGCGAGAAGATTCATGTGTGTAGGTGCATGTGTGCATGTGTGCACATGTGTGTGTATGTGTTTTGTTTGTTTGTTTCTGGATCATAGATGTTTTATTATTAATATTAATATTTTATTATTCTTATTATTGTTGTTGTTATTATTATTATTATTATTGTTATTATTTCAATACCTTCTTCCCATCTTTTCCATCTAGTTCTTCCATCTGCTGCAGCCTATACTGAATAATAAACAAAATACACTGATTTTGTTCGGAATGACTGGGGTTGAGCCATCAGAAGTAGAATATTGTAGTATTTGTTAGCTTTTATACAGAGCTTTTAAGTTTACTATAGTTTTAATTCAATATGCCCCACTGTTTCTATGTTAAATGTAAGTCTATTACACAGGAATATATTACAGAACCTATTTTTAAAGGTAAGATAAGAATTACTTTTTTTCCACTTGGTCAAAATCTGTATGCCTTTGTTTAAAAATGAAAATAGGGGTTTCCTTGCAGGAAAAATCTATATCTACAGCATAGAAGGACATAGCCTGATGCAATATCTACAATCAGTTGGGGAAATCTGAGACAATACTGTATTGATAGATTATTAGAGACCTTGACTTATACTTTTTGAAAGGTCATTCACCTTTCGATAACAAAGGCTGACACTTCATGTGGCATCTTCCTCTTCCTGCTACAAAGCGCCTAGCAAAACCCAACAGTATAACACACCAGAGGCTACTGAACGATAACTGTAACTGGTGTCCTCAGACCAAACTTCATCTAGTTCTTTACTTACCCTACTCCAAAACTGTAGTTTTTATATTTACTTATGGTGTGTTCAATGGTAGCATTTCTGTACGTTTTTCAATACAAAAGTGAGCTTCAAAAGGAATTCAAATTTGTATTGCAAGGCATATATACCTGTAGAGATCAAAAAAGACAGGAAATTGTCAATCATACCATTTTTCTGTTAAAATCTACAGAATAACATCTCTAACAAAAAACAAAGAACTTTTCTGTAAGTTACAGATACATTTAGGGCCAGTTAGAATGTAGAAATGGTACACACAGCTATGCATAACAATTAAGCCTGTTTTAACGTATTTCATTCTTGCCCTAATTTTCCTGCAAGTTATTCATGGGATGCTCTTGCAAATCCCATTGATATATTAACATAAGATATTCTGAAAATGTATCTTTCTCTAAAAATACACTTGAACTAGCTCAACTTCCTGATCTACTTCTCTCCCCAAAATAAACAATGAGCAAGAACTGTTTACTTTTGAGAAGAAGCTGCTGTGAATACTGCTTATGTACTTTTGTAGAAGTAAATTTAAATGCATGTAATATTCTAAGTTTTATATTATGCAATACTTCCAATACGAAAACTCCAAAGGATTTAATTGGAACATAAAAACATCAGTATCTCTAATCCAATATGTTGGGATTTAGTAATTGTATTTAATTTATGAATTTATTTAAAATTTATGAAAATCATGAATTAGAATAGATTATTTTGGAAAAGGTCCCATGTTATTTGTTCCTTAATAGTCCCAGGGACTTTTTTTTTTCCAAAATAAACATAAATCTTATTTAAAAAATTGAGAAAGTTGGTGTGTATACGTCTAGAAAGAGGTTACTTTCCTTTTCATCTTTTTTCATTCAAATTCTGATGTCTTTGCCTTTGTCAGCTTAAATTAGGCTTTTAATGTTATTTTAACATTTTGTATTTAATATGTATTGAAAAAGGTCTAGGCCTAATGTTAGCACAGCTGTGAAACTTGATTTTTATTCTCTTTGCTAAAAGACTTGAGGGAGTATAAAGATTTTTATAGCAGTGCTTCCTAAAGAGGTAAAAATAATCAATATAATACCACTATAAAAAAGTAGATAATTTGCACAGTACTCTTGACCATTGTAGTGACTAAATAAACACTAGGTAGGGTCACCCGCTGCTTGTAAGCTGGTAAGTATAATTTAGGCATTACCATGCACTCCTGTTTTTTATGTATCAAATTCTGGCGCTGTGACAACTGCTGAAATGAATTTCATTGAGTTAAAAAATAATTCAGAACAAAGAACCTGTGGAGGTGATCTGGTCCAACATGGCCAGCTGGAATCAGGTTGTTCTGGGACTTGCCCATTTGAGTGTTTAATATCTCCACAGACAAAGAATTCTAAAAATCCCTGCATGTCATTTCCCATGTTTGAAACACTTGTAGAAACAAATAAATAAAAATTAAAAAAAAAAAAACTCATAACATCTAAAAGTTGCAACTTCCATCCATCACCTTCCACTCCGTCATTGTGCAGCTCTGAGAAAAGCCTGGATATGGTTTTGTACATCCTCTGGATTAGGTGAAGACAAGATCTCCCTTTCTCTTTCTCTTCTTAGCACTGAACAAAGTTCTCAACCTTCCTGCTGGTGTCTTGTGCTCTTGCATCCTGGTCGCCCTCCGATGGGCTTACTCCCTAACTTATAGAGTGGGGAGCCCAAAGTGGACACAGTCCTTCAGGTGCCTCCTTCTTTAGTGTTGTGCAGAGAAGAACAAATACTTCATTTTACCTTCACCTCCCCCAGTCGGCTTACCAATTCCCTTTGTCTGGAAATTGTCTTCATTTTTCTTCAGAATTGTTTTGGTTGCAGCAGAATTGGCCACAGCTGGGAGCATTCTGCCTTCTTAGTAATATAAAAAATGACCACGTGGATGGATGTATGCAGGGACTATGTTAGTTTGTGATTATGTTGATTCTCTCCAGATTCTCCTCATCCCATGATCCTAGCTGCAAAATGGGCCTTGTTTGGCTTAGCCAAGGTGGGCATTTGGAGCTCTCAGCTTCTCCAAGATAACGTCTACATTTTGGTAGCCCCCTTCTGAAACATAAGCCTTCAGGGTGGAAACAAGCCACCTGCCATCTCATTGCAGAGACACAGGAAAACTCAGGAATGTTAACACATGACGAGGTTTCTTCTGTCCCATCTGCACCCTTTGCACATTTCTACAGTCTGCCTGGTGCACAATCCACTTTCACGGCACCCTCCTGACTTTATCTGTGTTTCCCCAGAGTTTACATCCAAGCAGGCTCTCTCTCACACTACTTTCTGTGAAGGCCTGGTCATAGCCTGCTCTCCCATGAACCAGCTTCTCGGTAGTTTGGGAAAGCACCTGATCATGATGTGTTACAGTGATTTTTGCCCTCAGGTTAAGCTTGAATGGTTCAACCTTACTTTGGTCAGAAGGTCTCCTGGCTCTGTGTTTGGAGATAGGGATTGACATTGAGGGGACCATTCCACATGTGCAGAAGCCAAAGGAATTTTGCAATATTGCAAAGAAAGCCAGGTCCTCTCCACTCATTTTCTTCCTCAGCTGGTGTAGAAGAGATCTCTCTTCTTCACTCCACAGAGGAGGACAGAAGCACTGTAGATCAAGAAAGAAGGGGTTACATGAGGCTTGAAAAAACAGGATGGAATTTGTGATCACAGAGAGACAATGCCCAGTCTAGCAAGGCTAACACCTCTGTTTCCTGCCTCCGGGGTTGCTCTACATCCTCCATCCCATCTAACCACTTGCAGATGTCTAAGCCTCTTTGCATCACTTCAAGGGACTGGGCCCTGACAAAGCAAGATTCTGAACCACAGTTGCTTCCAGTGCCTGCAGGAGACTGGGAGCAATGAACTTGGCCTTTCTGCAGGAAATTTTCTGCCTATTTCTGTAGTTAAACTTGTCCAGGGCCACATACATAGCAAAAAAATGCACCTGCTGTGGATCCCTCCTCATATCCTCTTCTGGTGTCATCTTGATCTCAAGTGGGTCTGGGCCCCCAGTGACCAGGCAGAATAAAACTGTTTTGTCCCACATGTTCTCCACATGTGCTCATTTCTTACCCTGCCTCTCCATATCTTTTCTTCTCCAGGTTTTCTCCCTTCAGTTTATCCAGGCTTGAAATGTTAGTTGAGATGGAACCACTTTTCTGGGAAGTAGTGGATACCCACTCCTGCATCCCAGGGGCATTTCACCAGTTGCTGGTGCAATTCTTACTGCTACCTGTCTAGCCTTTGTTGGAAAAGATGGTTGATGAGGGAGACTTCTATCAGTCTTTCTTGAGTGGGCCTAATCTCTGCTGAAATGTTCTTTCTTCAAAAGGCTGATGCAAAGTCCTTCACGCTCCAACTGAAGATTCGGCAACTCCCTTTTTCCTCCCTTACACCTTTTCCTGCTCCAGGGATGATACACACAATGAGCTGTCGGGTCAGTCACAAGTGTGGCCTTTTTCTAAGTGTTAGGGGATAATGGGTTACCCAGTGTGGTCTGTCAGGAGGCTGGTGACAGCAAGAGCACAGATGGTACACCTCTATTTCCTGCCTCCAGGATTTGAGTCCTCCATTGAAGCCACCTGCTGGGTGGAATCTCCAGGAATGTTTGGAAAATTCTCAGTATGCCAAAATAACTTTCATCCCAGTTCAATGGGAAATCTTGCATTTACTTTTCTTATTCATCATTCTCTTACACTTGATGTATTTACAAAAGTAAAATAGCATATGCCAGTAGAGCTAAGTTTCTTACTATAATTTAGAATGAATCAGAGTTACTTGTCCCATGTGCACTTCAAAAAGAAAAAAAAAAAAATAGGGCGAAAACATAACACTAAAGAAAATCATGCTTTACAATTACATTTTCAAATGTTCTGCTTTTAATTCATATCACCTTTATTTTTAAATTTATTAGTATCTTTTTTTTTTTTTCAATAAGACACATTGATCACTTACAATCAAGACTTCTATCTTTTTAAATCTCATGTTGGATGGGTAATTTACAAACCTCTCAACATAATGTGAGATCAAAATTAGAAGTGTTTTTTGTTGTTGTTTTTGTGCTTGTTTTTAATATTAGAGTGTACTGTATTTAACTAGTGATATTGCTTGAATCAATAATCTCCAAAATATAATCTAGCATACTTAATATCAATGACAGAAACTTCTTGAAAGTAATGATGGACAGTAACGTTCTATTTCATGTACTATTAAAGGTAATAATATATGCTCATCCTAATGAATTACAATATGTTAAAATATTTTTCTAAATTGGTGTATTACCCTGTTTACTTATCTGATTAAAAGAAGTTATATACTAAGACCCCGACTTATAAAATGTTAAACTAACAGGATTGTGTTTTAAATGATGTAGAAGAGTGGAACAGTGTAATTTCCATCATTACTAAGAAGCAGAACCTGGAAAATTCTGTTTCATGTAAACCCACAAAGAAACTTAGGTTACATATTTGTTGTAATAGATTGCTAGAACAAGCATGCTAATACTTTATATATTATAGCTGTACATTTACTTATTGACATGGAGGTTAAAAAAAATGGAGTTAAGGGGAATTTATATAAGAGGGTATTGCTGCAAATTTTCACAAATTAAACCGTTAGTTAGTGTAAACGGGTAGTTGTCAGTAGCACTCCAGCTTGGTTTTGATAGAGTTAAGACTTTTTTTTTTTTTAATAAAACCACTTAAGTTTATATCAACAAGTAGCTCTTCTGTGTTACTGCAAAACTAGCATATTACCTGTTTGCATCAGTTAGTGGCATGTCAGACATTCAACGAGTAACTGTTTAATGTGTTGCAGCTAGCAAAAAGCAGTGTTTAAATATGATGTTTTGTAGTCAGTGGTCTTGATTTTACAGAAAAAGGGGTGCCTGTGTGCATGTAAGCTATTCACTGGTATGTAAAGCAGATGAAAAAATATCTGTTAAGACTTTGTACATTATGTATTTAGTGTACTTGAAAAAAAAAAAAGAAAAATTGATTCATTGTTTTTAACATGTTTTAGCTGAGGGACAAAAAAATGGCCCCTGTTGTGACCTTATCTTCTGTGATCCATGGCTTTTTATAACTGTGCATATGTGTGAAGAAAGAACAAGAGGAACAATATAGAAAGAAAAAGTTTCCTAAAACAACATGGCAAAAAATGCCATATATATACATATATACATATACATATACATATACATATACATATATATATATGACCGGAAGACGAAATTTAATTCAAGATGTAACAAGGAAGTGTTACACTGCATCTTTCACTGTCAAAGAATTCCCACAACTCTCGACAATTATTCCAGCTGATATTAAAATGATTGTGGAGGTAAACATATCAAAGTACAATTAACAAAAGTAAAATATTCACAGCCTTCATTCATTATAATGACTTCTTACTCTAAGAAAATGTTAGCCAATATGATAGCCTTCTTCCTTCTCTGCTTTGACAAACCATACAGGGTTCTTAGATTCCACCTAAGGAACTTCTCTCTATATAAGGGCAAAAGAGATATATGCTTAACATAATTGGAAGGATTTCTTGATTTGAAAGTCATGTCTTTCATGTCTTGAAAAATATGCAGTATTATTAGTAGTAGTATTATTCCACTTCATTATCAGTACTGAGTTGTTTCAGCTTTGAAATGAGAGTTTGTTATTTTCCAGCCTAAAGAGGAGTGTTCTGTTGGCATGTGAAGGAAAAACTATCAATATACATCTTTGTTTCACATGCTCAGAAATCTTTGACTGAACTCATCATGATTTTAAAACTAGGGAATACCCTTCCTTCTTATTTAGGTAGCTTCTGTAATGCCCTACTTTTGAGAATACAGCAGGTCTTTACAGGGATACTGAAATATGTCTATGGAAATATTTTTTTTTTCCCCTTTTAAATATCTTGAAGGCAACAAGGAGAAGTCTGGAGTTTACTCACTCAAAAAAAGCAAGAAAATATTAACATTTGGGACATAGCTAAAAATAAATGGTTACCAATTAACAAAACATGTTTATATGAAGTTGCCATCAACATATATTTAATCAGATATGTGTTGCCAAGATAAAACTTTAGGAAAAGTAAAAATTTTGGCTTTCATAAAATTGTGAATCAATGTTTGAAACCCTCCAGGTTAAAAATGTATGTAGTGTGAGTGCACTACTCCAGTTTTACATAGATAAAATTTCATTGATTTCTGTCATGAAAGGAGAGTGTTGTAGTGCTAAATCAGATTCCTGCATTTCCTACAGATCTAACAGAATTTTCTAAGTTAAAGAGTTTCTAAGTTTTCTAAGGAAAATTTGGGAAATAAACAAACAAACAAGAAAATCATCATCATCATCATCAACTCCTAAAACCAGAAAAGGCTTCACAAGGGAAAAAAAAAAAAGTATTTTAGTCATATTACATACTGATTTATAATGCATCTCTTGAATACATCATGAAAGTGGAAAAGAAATAAAAGTTGTACTTATTTTGTAGTGACCTGAATTTAGCATCAGATGTTAAAATCAAGACATGAAATTTTGGTAGAGAGATAAAAGTCAGAACAGAGACCTGACCACATGCCGGATGATATTAGTGGCAGATGTGATCGTCAGAAGTGTGATGGCATTTCCTCTGAATAGGCGAATGTACTCTTCAAACTTTGATGTTAACATGATTAGCAATGAAAGTATGCTTTGTTCCTTTGCCTTCACATGGTCTCAATATTGGCAGTTATCGTTTACTTGTATTTTTAAATCAAATATTATCCTGCCCTGTATTCATGTGCAGATGCTTTGCACAAAGCCGCTTTTTTTGTTGGACCTAAAAGAAAACTGTGAACCAGTATACTGAACAAAGGCTAAATATATATATACATATATATTTTACTTAATCCAAGCATTTATATTTCATAATTTTATACACAAAGTCCCCGTACCATGCTTTCCACTTTGCACCAATATCCCTATTACTTTGTCCATTGCCCCCAGTCAACCATTAATTGACTGCAAACACAACTTTATTGCAAAATGACTGCAGCTTTATTAAGCAATAGGACTTACGGGCAATAATAGAATCAATAACATTAATATATCACTTAATTAGATAAGATTACAAGCTCTGCCTGTAGCCTGAAATATATATATCATTGTGTCCAGTGATATCAGTTGCCCCAAAAGATATAAATAATGATTCAGAAATGGGAAAATATATATCCTCTCTGAATTGATGGAAAGATGTGTTGTTTATCCGACATGCATCCCCATCATCCACTTTCATCCATCTCAAAATGAGTTGTGTAGGAGTGTTCCTATAATGAAAGTTACAATAGCAAGAATTGGTCTTGAGTGCATACTGGGATTGGCTCTTTTATTCAAACTCCTGTGAGTACTTCTGGAAGTCAGTGGCACTTGCTGTATTTGACACATTACTTTTGTAAGTAAAGATGGCATGCCTGAACTCAAAGTGACTGTGAGTGACTAATGATTGAAATATGGAAAAGAACGTCAAATGTTTCACTAGCCTGCAATAACAGAATAGATAAACTGCTGTTAAGTCTTGCACTTTAGAACCCTATTGAATGTCTTTCAGCTGCAGCAATAAATCTGTGTGTACTTACAAAGTTCTGTGAACCTAAAATAGCGTTTACTATTTCCATGAACTCTATCTGTACTTTAATGAATGACACTTGAGATGACAGAATCTATTCAAACGGTATTGATGTTGAGATGCCCTTGAACACATAACTTCCCTCCCAAACTTTCACAAATAGTCTCTGATGTTCTTCTGCACCTTCTTTTTTAGCAAAAGTATTAATTTTTCTTACTACAGTGGAGACTTGCCAACCTGGAAACCTATGTCTGCACTGCCCTATTGTAATCTGGTTCTGTTGGCAACCTTGAGGACAGTTTCCTTGACCAAATTCCCTTATTGCCTCCATCTACTTTTGAAATGTTCTCTGAGGCATGGTAGGCATACTACAGATGGAAAAGGAAACAGGTAGGAGAAAACCATGGAAGTGTACAACACCTCCAGTACATACCTCCATACAGTCTCAATACCTGTGCTCTGTACTTTGCTTTCTGAAGAGTCTACCCACACCTCTCTCAGAAGACTTTGTAGCACAAGATCAGGAGACCTCCACTTCACGTTCCCTCCCTCCCTCCCCCCGCCCCCCTTCCTTCATTCTCCACACAGAATATATCGCTTCAAAAAGTCATGGCTTCTTATTTGTAGGCAAAAGGAAATGATAGCATGCTACCTCTGGGAAATCATTAAATCAGGAGAAAATATGGACAGATTTAGTTTAGGAGTATGGTCCAGGAAAGTCATTTGCAATAATTGTAATGCTACAGAGAGCACTGGCAGTCTGGAACAAGTCAACTTAATGTAGAGAGGAAAGCAGTGACACAGAAAGGAAGAAAAACTGATGGAGATCTACAACCAAGCCAAAGACAGTAACTCTGTAAAGGGGCTATGTACAAGGAGGTCCATCATTAGAGACTACTGTGCAGCTCATTCTATTCTTGGGTTGGAAGAAGGGAAAACAGATCTCCAAACTAGTAACTCAAAATATAAAAGAGGAAAATGGGACAGAAGATGACATTTTCAAAAGAAGGATACTTCTAGAGAGACACACAGCAGAACATCTGTCATGCACACAATACTATGGGTGACCTCTTGCCAAAACTTCCTATCATTAGCTGTGTAAGGATTTCCAACCAAGCAAGGCAACTCCTTCAGCTTATTAGAATCATTGCCTAGAGACAGTGAGAACTCTCCCAGGCACTCCATGCCCAGCACCATGCTTTCAGTATGGAGACCTCTTTCCTCATGTTCCTAGAAGTTATTCTTCCTCCACATATCAGAGGGCACTAATCACAAGCTGGAAATGAGTTATTCTCTGAGATTGTATCAGATACAGTTCTGCTACACTTACAGTCATCTGGAAAAAAAAAGAAAAAAAAAAGGATTGGGATATTCTGACTATCCGCTGACACCAGATGAGGTGGAATAATTGTTTTGTACTGATTACTTACTGCACAAACTTCATTACAGGACTTTCCAAGGAAACTCTCTCAACATCTCTAGGAAGCAAGATGATCTAATCTTTAAGGAAGGAAAACTTACTGTAGAAAATCCTAAGATGGTGCTCCTTCTGTGGAAAAGAAGGGAGAGGGAAGGATGGGGCTTACTTTCAGACCAGACTTCACACAATTTCCTCATCCTTTAAAAGTACTCTTGATTTACACATAGCACACTTCCATAACTAGTCCTATCCCTACTGCCTGAACATGAGGATGAACATGGATGTAAGCCCAGAACTGCCTCTGGCAAAGAACTGTGTATTATCAAACTCAACAAGAAATAACCAGATCAAGAGCTGTGTCCCAGGAGAATCTCACAATCTTATCCACTGTGGACACTTTCTTATGAATAACTGGGCAAACAGCCCAAAGCCTGATCTGGTTAAAATTGCACATCAGGTTTATACATTTGACAACAATAAAATATTTTTGTACTTTCTAACATATGTTTGTTCTCTGGGCTTAAGGTCCTTTGGGACTACCCTTAGCTCTACTGCTTTTTTCTCTGTCTTCTCCCTGAGATCTGCATGCTCATGCTCTGATCCTGTGAGATGAGAACCACTGCACATTTAGGTATGGACTAATATTCCCTTACAGAAAACATGGGAACCTCAAGTCTCATTCCAAGGAAAGTTTATAAACAGATGACAATCAAGTGCAAAAGCAGTTCTCTCTGGGATCAAGGATATGAGAGGCTGTGCTTCCTCTGACTGGGAGGTACACAGGCAGAATCTTTCTGCCAGGCTTTGGAACTGACATAATGAGCAGCTTCTGCCAGGCAAAACAACAGTATTCCTGTATTCTTCTGCTTGTATCAAGACTAGCAGAAAACTGGCCAGGTTGACAGGCTGTTATGCTTTGCAGTGATGGTTTGGGAGCAGTATTCCATTACTCTTCTTCTCCCAGAGGTTCAGTCAAATGCTGTTCATATACTCTTGATACAGAGTTGAGTTGTTCATATACCCTTGATACACAGCATTCAGTGTGGCAATGTATTTTTTTTTTTAACGGGAATCAGCTGAAGAATGATTTCAGTTTGGAGCAGGAAAGGAAGGGTAGATGCAGGCAGACATGGAGATCTGCTGTAGAGCGCAGAACGGTCAGGCTGCCTGCTGTCAGCAGCCTGTTCTTACATCAGTAATGGAGAGCCTTCTATCTACTGAAAAAATGGGGGGGTGGGGGTTGGGGGGAGACAGGACAAGAATGTTATTTGAAAGGGAGGACAAAGAGGGAGATAACTGAGATAAAAATCTTGAAACTAAGTAAAAGTCCAGAGGAAAGGTAATGAAGATGACCAACAAACACACAAAAGGACTTCAGCCCCTTCAGCCACAGTTCTTCTAATTCAGAGGCACTACTGACTGAAGCCACGTCCAAGGTCAATGAGTGACTATGAGTGTTTATTGTCAAGAGAGATCTGAATAGACCATAATTCCAAAGGTAAGAGTCAATGCCAATGTTGCAAGTGAAAATCTGAGAACCCCTGTGTTTTACCCAGGACCCAAAGGACCTGCACTGCAGGTGTGGATATCATGTCCTATCCAAGGGTGCTTTCTGCAGAGATGTGACCAAACTGAAATGTTTG
Source organism: Anser cygnoides (assembly GCF_040182565.1). Lineage (NCBI taxonomy): Eukaryota > Metazoa > Chordata > Aves > Anseriformes > Anatidae > Anser > Anser cygnoides. Next base: position 96,975,768 of record NC_089874.1, on the reverse strand, counting down.
GTCACAAACATTATCAAAGCTGATAAATGTTTATCTAACAAATGTAGATAGGCTCAATACTATAAGCCAAATATTAACTGGGAAATAAAACAAACAAACAAAAAACAAACAATAGTTTGGTGAAGTTGAGAACATGCGCCACATACACTGGCAAAGCAATCAAGAAGGTCAGGTTTGTTAGCAAGAACTGCATTTCTCTTATGTTTCTGTGACCATATAAACTGCAAAAATTAGAAAGGGATGGGCCTAGGCAGACTGTCGGCCTTTGTCCTGCCTGAGAATGGCATGTATTTGGGTATTTTGAGGAGCTCAACAATTCTGCTTTCATACTTCATCTGAGATGATCTTCATAACCAGATAGTAGCCACACAAAATGTAAGAAAGATCAGACTTTGTGAGTTTCCTGGTGGATTTACCACAGACTACCAGAGGTATACAAACTTCTGTGTTCACAGTAAATCATCTCCTCTTACTTCTTGTCCACATGTAATCACTTAGACTCACAGATCAACCCTTTTGAGCAAGGCCTAGGGGAATTATGTCTTTTGTCTCTAACATACATGTGTACAAACATATACAACATTAGAAGTACATATAAATTAAAAATAAAATTTTAAAAAAAGTAGTTGGTGATATGAATCGGTTTTTAATTCCTCTTCTGCTCCACTGTTTTCATTTCTTGTAAAGCTGGTATACAAAGAAAATGTGACTTGAGAAGGAATGTATATCTTACTTCAAGTTACTCCTCTCCAAAGAGAAATGTTGAGTTAAAGCATTCCTATCAAATTCAGTTTCTGAAAAACACCCCACAGGAGACACACAGTTTGTTCACCTCCATAGCATATTCCCCTCAAAAGATGTTTATCTCTTCCTTTAGCACTCAAATCTATATTTTAATTCTACTTTGAGGCATCATCACCACTAATTTCTTCATTGTATCCCACTCTCTTTTTCAAAAAGAGACCCTGCTTTTTTCTCTTTTGTTCTTAAATTCTCTTTCTTGGTAAAAATTTTGTATTTTGTGTGTGTGTGTCTGTGTGTCTGTGTGTCTGTGTATGTGTTTATTTTCTGACATTTATCAGCATTATTTAGTTTATTTTCTCAGTCTGGTTCCTAACTGCTGACAATCTGAGAAACAGTGAAGTATTTTTGATACTCTCTTATGCCTCCTACTCTGTCACACACCCTAAAACATACCTGGCTCAGATGAAGAAAAGTATCCATTTTCTCTTTTCCTCTCTGGGTATAGCAGAACCACATGTATGGACATAATTATCATAATCTCACTTGACAACACAGTATTTTTCAAGGTTCAACATCCAAAACAATTTTCTCATTTTCTAAAATTATCTTATTTACACATAATTTTGTATATGAAATTGCAAATTACTTATATTTTTATACAAAGACTTGAAGTATTTGTTTGGCATTGTTAGAAAAGAGTTCACTAAAAAGCATGTTCTTAAAAAAAAAAAGCAATTAAGTATTACATCATTTTGTAGATTATAGTTTCAGTCAATATACAACATGATTTTCAAAAACAAGGTCACAAGCAGCTTCCTCAATCAATTAATAACCACTGAAATACATTTAGTAATTTTAAAAAGCATTTTTGAAGCTCTAAAAAAAAAAAACAAACAAAAAAAAAAAACCCTTGGTCTTAAAGCCTAAGCCTAAAGGATGTCCTTTACACTGATTTTAGTGAGAATAAGCATAATTTGTAAATACCAGACTGTTTTTTTTTTTATCTCACATGACTAAATATGGATTTCAGTGTGTAAGATATCAGAGTTAAAATGTTTGCAGCTGTGTCCTGGGAGTTGATAACACTGTGGTGAGTATATTATGAGGCTGTGGGTTCAGTTTGAAGGTACCAGTTCTGGCTCCACCATTCAGCTGCAGTCCCTGTGAATCTTTGAAATATCCCCTAATACTTGAGTCTCTGTGAACTGAAAATCCTAATTCTCAGACTTTGATTCTCATTCCTACCATAAACAAATTAGGAACTTGAGGAAACCACTTCTCTACCTCTGCACTTCTGACCTCTGCCAGTATCACAGAGACAGTGTTTCTTTGCTGCATTTTGTGCAGATCCCATCTAGCAGAATTTCACCTCTTCTAAGACAAGGGGCTTTCTTCTGTATTATACAAAGCCATTTTTAAGAGGTTTCCAGGTACTGCTATTGCAAGGCACAGGAAAATACTAATCAATCCCCCTGGGATTGTATGTCTGAGTTGTTTGGTCTTTGGTAGACTAAAAAGAGTAGAATGTATATATTTGAGCAAGGTGTTACCATCACAGTAGAACCATAAAAATGGCACTTAAAAAAATAAAATTAAAAAAAAAAAATAAAGCCCCTTAATTTAAAAACAAGTATTTGTGGTGTGGTCTGTGCAGTTTATCTTAACCTTTGTTCTGAAACAACTGGTAAAAGATCCTAGGAAATGCAGTGTGGTAAAGCTGAATGCTAGTCTGATCTGATTATGTAACTTGCATATTCCCACTACTGCTTGCTGTTAACATACAGATTTCCTTGAAATCATGCTTAATGAATATATTTATTAAGACCTGTGAAGTGTTTCCTGTATGTAGATTCTGAGGGCCTGCACAAATTACACCTATCCATGAATTTTCCATGTTGCATTTACTTAGAAAATCTAAACTTGAGTCATTCATTACTAGAAGAGCTTTATCACTTCAGCTACTGTGTAATTATCGGACAGGCAATACCCTGAATTTTAGAAGAGTTGCTTCTTGGTTTTTATTTATTTATTTATTTATTATTATTACTTTATTTAGTAGCACCTAGAATTAGTAGATGCAGGAATTCCCTTCACATTCACACATGAAGAATATAAATAATTATTTCTAGCTCAGTGCCACAGCTTCTACATTATATTATTCTAAATGTGTTTTTCATTCTTGTAATTGTTGTGAGATGAATTGCTAATATTTGATTAATAATAGTGATGTCACTAGGCAAATTAAACTGCAACAGAGGTATCCACCCAAAGTCAAAACCAAAGTTTACAAGGATTGAGATGAAAGAAATCGATCTGAATAAAGAGAGGGCAGTGCTATGAGGCTCTGCTGTGGTGGACTTGCTAACCCTAAACCCTTCCACCTGAATTCTAACAAGTAAATCAAAGCGCTTGTATCTGGATCAAGGCACTTTCCAGCTTTGCTTTAGTGACAGGGGAATGGGCATTACCCAGAAGCTGCAGGGTGATGTTCAGATGCAGCTAACAAACCACCAGCTCAGCTTTTCTTTTCCACAGGGCAAGTACTCTAAACGCTCCTCCTCCCCTTAACTTGCTGAAACTTGCAGCTATGATTCACAACCTGACCAACAGTGATAGATAACAAACCACTGACCTTGAGGGCAGCTTTGTGTGTCAGCCTTCTTACTGCGTTGAGTCACCGCACTCCTCATGTGTGTTATTTTAAGTAGCACATTTATCAGCCAGTACCAAACAGAATACGTGGACATGTTTATTTTATTAGTAGTTTTTGAATATTAAAAAATAAATAAATAATAAAATAAATAAAATAAAATAAAATAAAATAAAATAAAATAAAATAAAATAATAATAAAATAAAATAAAATAATAAAATAAAATAAAATAAAATAAAATAAAATAAAATAAAATAAAATAAAATAAAATAAAATAAAATAAAATTCATCTATTTTCTTCCAAAAAAAGGCTTGAAGGTTCTCACACACTTTAAACATCTCCTTGTTTTCAGCTACAACATAAGGAATCTATATGGATGCTAATATGTTTGCATTTGTAGCTATTCCAGACTTTTATTTTTTTTTTCCCCAACACACTGCAGTATAGCAATGTCAGAAATATTCCATTCCCCATAACAGGACACATCTGTGGTGAATCTGCACAGAAGCAATTAATTTCCTTGTGGTATTTTTACACTGGGGGCTTAATGCAAGTCCCCATTATACAAACAAAAAGCTCTAGACAGCTCCTGCTGCCTGATAAAATAAAATAAAATAAAATAAAATAAAATAAAATAAAATAAAATAAAATAAAATAAAATAAAATAAAATAAAATAAAATAAAATAAAATAAAATAAAATAAAATAAATCAGATTGAGAAGGGCTGTTTGGCCTAGGACTGCTACAGGCAATTACTTGTAATGAGGCATCCCAACACTAATTATGAAGCTTATTAAAGAGAATTGTCTAAGTTGTACTAAAGTGCATGCTATAATCGCGTTAAGGAAGACATGCATACTGGATGAGGTCCTCCACTTTCTTCTCTTAGACAAGTGGACTCACGGCTTAATGAAGCCAATTTGGGTTTCCATTTATCGCTGCAATGTTATGGTGCTTGGCAGACTGGTCAAGATGAATTTGATGGAGAGGCAGGTGAGAATCCCAGCAGCTTCGTGATAATTCACACATCATAGCCTTTCCAACTAACTAACATCTGTTGGTGAGTGGGCCAAGAAGCTGTCAAAACCAAATACTTCCAAACCAGGATTCTATTATTAAACTTCTCCCAAATCTTCACTAAGGTTGAAAAAGCAGTATTTCAGTGTACTGTTTCGGGACAAAAAAAAAAGAAAAAAAAAAAAAGAAAAAAAAGATTTAATAAAGATGTTAGGAGGCTGAACTGCTGTGAGATTTGTTTAATTATTCCCCACAGTACTGCCCCAGCAATCTGCTGACATTTAGCCCCGACCTTGCAAATCCTCAGTAAATATTAATATATCAACTCAAACAGGGATCGTTGTTTTATTGGTTCACGGAGCTCAGAGAGATTCGCCACAGCAGTGAAAAATAATGTGCAGAACTGAGGAAGAACGGCTCCTTTGATATCACCTTCTGCTGCACACATGTGCTGGGAGCATCAACAAAATGGAAATTCTGTTACTTTGCCACAGCTGTAGAGTGACACTTCAGATGCCTTTGCTTCCCTTTGTACAGCCTGCTGGAATAATCCCAAAACCACAGTGGCAAGAGATTAGAAAACACACGCGCGCGCACACACACGGAGGAAGAGAGAGAGGGAAGAAGGGAGAGAGAAATCACATTTTATTATCTGACACAGTGGAAATTTTAATAATGGTAAGCTCCCATCTTAAAACCTAATAAGCTTTGCTCAGAACAATGAGTGCACTAATAAGAGCCAATGAGAGCCAGGCACAATCCCCTGGCATCTGTTTACTATGGTGACTTTGCTATTTGCCTCCATGAGTGCCACGTAAACTTCTTTTTTTTTTTTTTTCCTCCAACAGTTGCCCCTGTTGATTGCTTCTTAATGTATTTTATGTGCCTACCAGTCCCCACAAAATCTGACAAAATACCCCTAATTTATTTTCTCCTTTTTATTAGCTTGCCTCAAATGTAAATGTACATTATTAAAATATCTTCTCATAACTACACTGCTATTACTAATAGGCGGGTGTTTGATGTGGGTCGACACTGCATCCAAAATTCTTGGGTTTAGGGGAAAGGGCTGCTGTGCAACATTTGGCATTCAGATGTATTGAGCTGCAGAGTTAATGCGTGATTAATTTTATTCATAAAAATGTTAATCACTTCATTGTGAGATATTTTTAACATTCTGTGCACCGAACACCTTTTAACTTCTTTTTCACACAAGCCCACAAATGTATTTAATATTTTCAAACATTCTGTTATTACCAATAACACTGGTAATTAAACATATATTTAAAATGTAATAAAAAGCTGGTAAATAACGGCACAGCACTAAATACAAATGGAAGCCTGCTGCCCACTGTCTCTCGTGTGCCCCCTACCCTTTGGCAGTAACTGACCAGTTTCTTTAATGTGCACTTGTTTGCAGAGTCCCAACAGCATTTCTTTTTTTCCTCAAGCATGCTTCAGCCCTCACTGACACAGGTGAGTATCATGAAAATAATACAAGCCTGTAGCATGATATAGATGGTGCTAAAAATACTTCTACTCTAAGGAAGGGTAGGATCTCAGGGTTGGGTGCATTGCAGCAGGCTAGGGGCTTCAGGGGAAGTTGTTTTGGGTCGAGATGGGTGTTTTTTTGAGACAAGCACTCGATCCGCATCCGAGAGCGGTGTCAGGCACTGGTGGGTGTGCCGGCTGCACTCCCTGACTTCTTGTTTCCAGCTGGGCAAGGCTATTGTGAACGTATTCAGCCAATGCACTCATGAAACTGGATAAATGGATTAGTGGATCAGAGACACCATCGGCATCTTCAAAAGGAAAACAGCAGCCTGCAAAAAGACTGACATTTGTATACTGGGGCAGAGGGTGTGTGAATGCTCTGCCTCTTCCAAAGGGACAAGACAGTGATAAACTTTCCACACTGACCACCTCACTTTGTGCTACAATTGACCAACAAAATAAATGGATTGCTTCATTGTTTTTGAACCGTAGGCAGCACAGGGAAAGCGCTACTTGCACAGCAACAAAGGACAATGTATTGTGTGGGGCCAACAGCTCAAAATAAAACCTTTAATTATCTACGGGTCAGCCATAAATCTGGAATAAAAATAAATGTTACTTTTTAAACTCGCCTTTAATTCTTCATGGAGTTTATGCTGGCGCTTTCTCTTCTCTCAGGAGAGGCAAGACCGGCGCTTGGTGTGTGCCTGAGTTTGTATTTTTGCATTAGTTTGATTCCAAACGAACATGTTGGGAAACAAGTTCTGCTGTCAAATGTGACGGATGTCTGCAATGCTAGTTAAAGTAAGTTAAAAACAGATAAAAGATTTTTTTTTTTACAAACACCCATAAGTGTATTCTCTTCATATACACAAAAGAGAAGCCAAAACTAATATTAATAATGGTGACGAGACTCGAGTAAATTAATTCCTCACAGAAGTACATTGTTTAGTTTTAAGACCTCATATTTTCTCTTAAATTTTGAATACCTATTTCTGTGGGGTTTTCAGTCTCCTGGTACTTCCAGCGATTCCTGTACACATGGCTGGTTTTATGGGCAAGCTATGAACAAAACTGCATGGGGGCACCACACAATTGGGAACACCAACCTCGCCGGGAGTCATTTATGTAACTTTTCACTGGCAAACATGTCACGCAGGCCATGTTTATTACATGTTCCACTGTTTTACTTGATTTGTTAGTCCCAGGTAAAATTTACTGCTGAAACGTAAAACTTTGTGGCTCAAAACCTGGAATCGGGCCTCATGTCTGTCCTCGCTGGGCCCCCATGACCTTTCCTGGTGGGGACAGGGAGTCCTGCCTGGTGTGTCCTGCATCCGCCTTGCACTTCTTCCAGTGCCACATGGACTTGCACTGGCCGTTTTGGGCCACGATGGCTTTATCCAGAGTGGAGAGTTGGGTGGAGTGAGTGGGCCCAGTGTCTCCCCTCTAATGCCTGTTCCCCAGATGGGGTGGTGGGGAGGCAGGTGGTGCAAAATGTGGGATTTGAGGGTGAGGTGGCCGCTGGACCAGAGGGGTGACCCTGTCCCCGAGTGCAGGCCAGTGCCGGGGGGCAGGGGAAGGCCCTTGTAAGCTCCCGTTTGGCCAACCCCTTGGCAAAGCACTCACTACCCCTTTCCCTGCGCTGTTCGAGTGCCTGCAGCCTCTCCAGCGCTCCTCCGCCAGCTTCTTTACAACTCGCCTTTTAAGGACATTCGGGAACTGAAAAAATAAAAATACCGAAATACGGAGATATATATAACAACACTGGAACTCGAGACTCTCTTTAACGCCTTCCCCCTCGAGCTGCAGCAGGGGCCTGGCCTCCGCGGACCAGCCCAGCGCACCCCGGGCCCTGCCCGTACCCCTGCCCCTTCCCTGCCCGCGGCGCCCACCCGACGGGGCGGCCCCGGGAGCGGTGGAGCCCCTCCGGGCAGCACTGGTGCTGGACCCGCAGTGTCCCCCGCCGGTCCCCGGGTTCTTGAGTGAGAGAAGCTGTTTAGCACCAGGCCGGCGGCCGGCAGCGGCGAAGAGCCATTTTCTCCCTGCCACCGCCTCCCCCGCCCCCTCGGCTTCGCACTCTTTGTAATAGTCTCATCCGCAAGGACGATTGAAACTTTATAGTGCATGATTCATAGAGAGGGGGGCTGCACTCGGAGCCGCGGCGCATATTACATTAATCAGTGTCAGGCCACTAAAACAGAGATATGAATATGAATTTTCCATATTGCAGGGGAGATAAATGTGCTTGTGAATAATTGATCGGCGCCCATGAAAAGAACGGGGGGGGAGGAAAACACAATGAAAGTTACCGGGCGATCTAGAGAGGCCCGAGCCGAAGGCACGGCCCGGCCCGGCCCGGCCCGGGCACAGCGCGTGACTCCCTCCGCGGCCCCGTGGGCCCGGGAGCGCGCCCCCCCGGGAGCGTCTTGCAGTTGTCGGCAGCGGCTTCCCGGCTTCGGGGCTGTTCAAGTTTCGGAGCGAGCACGTCAAAAACTCAACCGAAGCAACAAAAGGGCTGACAGGATCTTGGAGCGATAACAGTCTTAAGGACGAGCCTGTTTAAGCACATACACCCTTACTAATTTTCTCTTTCCCTTTCTCCGTGCTTTTTTTTTTTTTCCAGTTAAAAATAGACTTCTTTTCAAAGTAAAATAGAAAAAGAATAAAAAATGAGGCACGCATACCAATGAGCACGTTTCATAACTACGTCTCTGTGACAAAGCTAAATCCCCTTAAAGCTCCCGTTTGCTTTTAGTGTGTTCTGGCAACTGCAAATTTCAGAGTTTGCTGAACTCGGGATTATATCAACTTTCCAGTGATCTTTCTTCACAGATTTCTGCCATTCTTCTGTTAATGCTAAGTAAATAATAACAGAAACAAGAAAACGAGCCAAGTTTTACCGGGGGAGGATAGAGGATTATGCAAACATGTACGTAAAATGTTTTCTGCCGCCCGTTTAAATAGCGAGAAAATATATCTTGGCCCTTGGTTGTTGTTCTAAAAGCATTACTCCATGCAGCTCCCATCCATTTCAGGGCAAATTTTCCTACCGACTTTATTTATCAGGTTCGAGTCCAGCCATGGCAAAAAGAAAAAAAAAAAAAAAAGTAGGAAACGAGGACTTTCCAATTTACTCTTATCAGCTCGACGCATTCCCAATTAAGGCGAACCGTTTCGCTTAAGCTGTTCCTTTATTACCCTCCCTACCCTGTGGTATTTGCTGGTGTACGCCTGCCAGGGTGGATCTCGCTGAAAATGGAAAATATGAAATTATTTTCCCTGCCAACGTGACGTAAAGGCTCATTCCTAGCATCGCTCACGTGACAAGGCAAACCGAGGAAATATGGAACCCCCGCTCGGCTCTCAGGCTGCAACGGGGCGCAGGGGGGCACCGGCCCAGCAGCGCGGCCAGCCAGGAGCCCCTGTACAGAGGTGCACCCTCGATGGGCTGCATGAAGTGGCCGCTCTCCCTGAAACCTCCTCGGTGGCTCGGTGGGGGGGGAGAGCGAACGAAGCCGCCTCTGCTGCAGGTAGCAGCCGGGTTGAGGCGGTAGTCCTGTGGGATTGCTAGGCGTTTCGGCGTGCACCCAGGCGAGAACGTGCCTCACCGAAACGACTTAAATAGAGCTCACTCTGCAGCTGCTGGTAGCACTTCCCGGCTGTGCCACGGGGAAGCCCCTGTCCTGAAACTCTGGGAGGGCGAGCGGATCGGGGAGCTGGTACCCGCCGTCCGAGCGGGCATCTGCGGCCCCGGGGGATGCACGGCACGGCACGGCTGTGAGGGCAGACCCTGCCCTCACCAGCATGAGGAAGGAGGGAGCCGGGGGCTTCGCCCAGTAGAGACAGCGGGGTCCCTGGGGACAGGCGGTGGCGAGCGGTCGCCCAGCGGGTCTTTATCCGGCCCCCGCCGTAACCCCTTCAGCTGGCCCGGGAGGGAGGTAAGGATGCACAACTGTTGGCGTTATAAGGAAAAAAAAAAAAAAAAAAAGGAAAAAAAGGCAAGCAACTAAAGAAAATCATATTGAAGTTTTGCAGGAGATCCTGCTCTAGAGATAGTGAGGTTCCCCAAGGAGGAAGTGCCGAACATCGATGCATGGGAATCCTCAGTGTCCGGAGGCTAACCAGATCTGGAGGCCCCCCCACCCGCAGAGGACGTTGCGGCCTTTCTGGCAGGAGTCAAGGCGGGCAGCCTCCCACGGCCCAGCAGAGCTCGGGCCGGAGCCGGCACCTCGGGCTGCCCCCGCGCCGGGCCAGGAGACGGCGCCGCCCGCAGCCCACAGAGGGCGCTGCGAGCCTGCCCATAAAGCCTGCCCAAAGCCTGCCCAAAGCTTGGCTCTGCTCGGCGCCGCTCGGTGCCGCACTGGCGGCGGGCAGGGAGCGGGAGTGCACCCGCACCTGCGCTCCCTTGCTCTCCGCAAAGCCCCTTCTTAACGTTTCTACGCCGCGAAGTGATCCCTTTTCCTCTTCTCTCAAGCCAGCTTGGCACCGCCCTGTTCGCTTAGCCTGGCAGGGCGGCCCTGCGCGCTCCGTCAATGCCAGCTCTGAGCGAAAGGTGCCGGTTTGGGACGGCCAAGCGGGCAGCGGGGGGCCCGATCCTGTCCGCGCCGCGAATTTGGGAATCTTTTGCTTTGGAGATAAGATGAAAGAGAGAGGACTTCGGTCAAGTTTACACTGGTACTGTTCTGACGCGCTGCTTGGATTTACAGGCCTGTTTTTTTTTTTTTCCAGGACGTTTTCTCTCTTCCTTTCCCCCCCTGAAATCTGAGTTATTATGGTTTCTTTAAAGCTGTAATATACTGTCTTGTTGGAAACGATAGCAAACGCATGGCTGCCTGCGACTGAGGAAAAAGCAAACAACTAAAAGCCAGAAAGCAAACTAACCGATGCTATGCTAGAAACAGCAGGATGTCAAAATGGGACCCTTTTCAGAAAGACAGCGAGCTGAACGTTTCAGTCCTCTAGCCAGCCCGCACAAATCTACCTCGTCTGATCTATTTCTCTGATCCATCTTAAAAACGCAAAACCAGAAGTCCACCGCCTCCACTGCTTCGTCAACAGATCTCTAAGTGATAGTTTCCCTAGACCCGTCTTTACTTGCGCTGATTGTGCAGCTAAATCAAGATCAATATTCTGATCTCTGACAAGATTTTTATTAATATTTTATTGGAAAATCTCATCTTGTTTCCGACAAGTCCTGGTTTGAGGTTGGTTCGGTTTGGGTAGGGCGTCACCACATTATTTCTTAATGACTTTCCCAGCTGCTTCTTTCCATTTTCCACCATCAACAACCATCTGGTATCTTATTAGCACCTCAATGCTCATTTAGTGTTCTCATTTAGGAGAAAAAAAGAAGTAAACACTCAAAATATTACACATTTTAACGGACCGTCTTTGGAAGATTAATGCCTTTATAAACAGATAGATTGTCTTAGTCCCTTTTTAACCATCAAATCGGAATGTGAGCACTTTCTTCTAGGAAGTGCCAGAGCTGCCATTTCTCCGTGCTAAGATTGTGCTTAATCTCACACGGGAAAATCTTTCATCGTCACGTTTCCTCTGTATTTATTGAAAGAGTAAATCGTTACAAATTATGTCCTAATCCAATATTTCTCAGCTTTGGTCAGAATGTATGCTAAAGCACTAAACCTTCTGATCCAGTGTGGTAACTGGTCTGGGCAGCAAAGTTATACAACTAGGGAACTTCTTCCTTTCATTTTCAAGAATGTATTTTATAACATAAGTGGAAGTGCAGAAAAAATGGATAGTACAGGACACATCTGATTCATCACAATTGAAAAAGAACAACTTTAATTTCACTACTCAAGAACTAGCTTCACTCAGCTTCTTAAATTTACTTGTATGAAAGGGAAGGTCGCAGTTTGCTTTTGATAAAATAGCCAGAAGAGTCCTTAAAAGCTGGGATTTGATATAGTGAATTTCATTTACCTGAAGGCAAAAACTCTTGACATTTTAGAAAGCAATTATAAATGTTTGAATAGATTTATAATATATTTTTAAGATCTGCAGCAACAGAAAATACATACCTGAAGAGAGCTCATAATTTCATTTAGTTTATTAGACAAAAATATATGATTTAGACAAGTTTTGCTGACGCGCTATTTACAATCTGAAATCACTCTATATACAGAAAAAACACAAACACATGGGAAACATTTACCAAACAAATAACCCAAGAATGGTTAGAATAACACGATTTGAAATGGTACAATGAAGAAGGGGATCCATCTACAGATTTGTGTAATCGCTTTTATGGATTTACACCACCTTATTGCAAAAAAGAGATTGATGGGAGTCGTTTATATTGTTTCCTTTTTTTTTTTTTTCTGTCCTTAATACCAGTCTCTGTATTTTTTTTTTTCCAGCAAACCATTTAATCAAGCAGAAGGGAGAGCTGTTAAAATTCTCGGTGTTCCCTCTTGCTGAGCCAAAGAGCTGCAGGGGGGAAGGGAGGAAGGAAAAAAAAAAAAAAGACGTAACAATCTTTCAGTTAAAAAAAAAAAAGAGAATCCTTTCCTATAATCGCCTGTCTATTGCTATAATATCCCCCTATTAATTAACTGCACAGAAATCTTTGTCAGTAGTGTAATTAACACAAGATCTTTGAGGTCTGTTAAGTTTCAGAAAAGTTAAAGTCTGGCTACGTACAATTGTAATTTAGCCTAACTTTGAAAAGGTTACAGCAACTTCTATGTTGTTCTTGTTTTCTGTATGTAGTATTATGGTGCTGATTAGGTGTTATAATTAGTCTTTATTATTCAAACACTCTGTTTTCGCATAAGTAACATTCCTTCAGTGAAAACAAACAAACAAACTCACTTGTCACGGACAGGCTGTAAGGGCGATTTGAGCTGCTGAGGTGGGGATTCAGTTCTTGGTACATTTTCTCTTTCTAGAAGGAGACAGAAAACAAGAGAAAAAATTAGAATAAAACCAACAAAAATCTGTACAGTGTGCATAAAACTCATCTCCCTCTGCCCCACTTGTTAGGACACGTGTAGGTGCAAGTGTTTGCATGTGCATGCATATGTACTACACAAGTGCATGGTTGTATTCACTTATTTTCAATATTTAAGGAGTACACAAGCTTTTCTTGCCACGTTTTGGACCATCATTGACCATCAGGAAGGAGGGAAGAAAAGCAAATCTCAAAGAGTATGCTTTGCAGCCCTATCCTGTCATTCTTAAATTGTCTAATGGGCGTATAGGGTGAGAATGTAATAGCCCAGATGAAATGGACTTAATGCATACAACCAACGTGCTGCAAGTAAAATTCAACACTAGGCTATACTGTCAGTAACACCGTTAAAAGCAGTCAGTTACACCGGGGCTGAATCTGACACCATCCCTCAAGAAGTTGGTGTGCATGTGGTGGGGCGGAGGGAAGACGGCTGCCTGGGGCATTACCTAGGTGTCTGGGACTGGTCCTCTCTGAAGGTTTTTCGCTACTTAGGGCTCCCAGGGTTGCTGTTAAAACAGAAGGCTGTTGCTGGGCCTGGAGGTGGTGGTTGTGGTGAGCAGCGTGGTGGTGATTTACTCCCAAAAAGGACCTCACATTTAGCAGGGAACTCTGTGTGAGGAAAGCCCCATTTGTCCAGTTGTGAAATTTGCCAATCTGGCACGTGTAGAGTCCATGGCTGGGGAGAAAAGCAGGATGCTGTATCTGTGGAGAAGTGTGGTTAACCTGGGGAGGAGGGGGTGGAGGGGGGGAGGATTTCAGGCCACCATCAGGGCTGGTTGCCGTCTCTGCCAAAGACCAAATCTTGGGTTTGCTGTGAGATGGCATCTGCAAATTGCTCTGTCCCCCAGGACTGATGATTCGCGTGCTGTTGTCAGAGGCCTCCTTCACCATGGCCAGCGCGTCTTTGGGTTTCAGCCCTTCAGACCCTGACAGTGCCAAATCCTTGTCTTTTTCCAAGTGATCTTCTTCACTGCTTTGTCTCAGGAGCTCAGGCTTCTCCTCCTCTTCCTCGTTGCTCTGCTCCCCGTCGTTCTCATCGATTTTGTCTATGTCTATGCTCTCCAGGTCGATCTCCTCATCGTCTTCATTCTTCTCGGGGTCCCCCTCATTGTCACTGCCAAAGAGGTTGGCATCTTCTTGGTCCTTACTCCGGGATCCCCAGGTCACCTTGTTCTCCTTCTTGAGCCGCCGGCGGGCATTGGCGAACCAAGTGGAGACCTGGGTGAGGGTCATTTTGGTGATGATGGCTAGCATGATCTTCTCACCCTTGGTGGGGTAGGGGTTCTTGCGGTGCTCATTGAGCCAGGCCTTGAGGGTGCTGGTGCTCTCCCGGGTGGCATTTTTGGGTCGCCCTGGGTCCCCGTACTGGAACTGTCCGTAGGGATAATAGCCGGGGGCAGTGTGGGCAGCAAAGGTAGCAGGGTGGACACCAGGATTATCTTTCAGCTCATACTGGGAGCCCTGCAACACATTCAGACAAGCGGAGAGGAAAAAGCACATCAGTTATTTCGTTAGCGTCTCTAACAGACCTGAATAGGCTACTCCGGGAGCTGGAATACGCCTTTGAGCGGTGCAGAGGGGCTTCACAGTCAAATTCGTCCCTCCCTGCTCCAGGCTCTTCACATTTAGATCAAGCAGAGAAATTCCCAAATGATCCCCCCTTCTTGAAGAGAAAGGAAAGGAGAGGGACTCAGCTGGGGTCTGCCAGACATAATGCGTGTTTTCTCCCCAAAACAAATCTAATCAAACGGTGGGAATGCAGCAAGTTCACATTCGCCTCGATGAGACAATTTACTGTGTGCTCAAAAATATCAGGCAGAATAAGCAGGTATTACACCAGATTTACCAACTAATGCCTGTGCACAACGTTGCGTTTATCTGCAAAATATCCAGGAGGATGTTACAGATGTATTCAGAGCATTCTTATTTGGCCCCAGATCTGCCTTTAAAAGGAGTTGGCGTGAGATGAGGCTAGGGAGATGAATGCACAACTTCAGCACGAATACAATTCTCATGTGAGAGGTTTTCCACACACAAGCCTCCCCCCCCCCCAGTGCACACACAAATAATACTCCGGGATTCTGGTGTAAAATATTAACTTCCAAGCGTTACAAGAGCCTTTAAACTCTGGAATGCAGGATGATCCGTGTACTGTAGAATATATATATGCAGATGCTTTATCTCATAAGTTTTACTTTGATCTGTGCAGAGCAAACACAAATTGTTTACAAGCGTTTAGAGACGGTGATTTATTTGCAATCAATATTCTTTTTATCATCAGTAGTAAAACACAGCAAGTCAAATTATCCCATCAGGTGTTTTGCTAAATAACATTTTATCTTTCTAGCAAGCTCATTAGGCCTCATTATTACCGCAAATAGCCCAGATATTAACTTAATATTTTAGATCTTCATTTCCAAATGCTCGGAATCGTAGAATTTATCTCAAAATATCGCCATCGCGGTGAATTACGGTAATAAAACACCAGGATACCTTTGCAAGTAGGAAAGGAAACTGTTGCTGAGTATCTAACATTTAAAGCCGTTTTCTTTTTTTCTTTTTTTTTTCCTCCCTACTACAATGTCGCGTTCTTCTAGTCGAGAAATATAGTATTAATCCTGCGAAATTTTATGTCAGCCTTAAAAATGAACCTCTCAAAAATGTCACCAGAGAAACTAATCTAACTTTGTCAAACATTTATAAACGAACGTGTATTTGAATTTCAGAGGCAAAGCTTATACATAGGGAGAAGCCCGATGCAATTTTTATAATGTGTTACAGAGTAGGCTTTCTGCACCCCCTTTATTCCGTTGTCTTTTGTTATTGTTGCTGAAATGATATTATTTCAGTGATCTCTGCTGGGAATTCTTTTGAAAAAG